>NC_139344.1:91902951-92175451 GCF_055883805.1 Amblyomma maculatum | reverse complement strand
AAGTTGTTTTCCTTTCTCATTAATTAACTCTCACGGAGTTAAAGCGCACTGAATCATAGCAGATGGGATCCCGAAAACGATCGAGAATTCAAGGCATGAGTCATTCCTTTGTCGGGAGGAAACTGGAACGAGACTTTTGTGCAATGGTGGTACAAAAGGAAAAGGACCCTCGACTAATTAACACAGAGAGCGGGTCGTACTTGCCCTGACAGGCTATTTGCGAATGATGCTCTTCTCTTTATTTGATAATAATGAATTGCGACACTCCTTGCGCCTGCGATTTTCCCTTGTATTTGCTTTATTGTTAGTGCCCTAAGGCAAGTATTGTGCCACAGCAGTGGAATGAAATGTGAAAACTGGTGCTTGTAAGTGTGGCATCCTGGCACCACCTTCATCCTTGGTCATTACAGGATACCATATTCATCTGAGTGCGCTCTTCACCGCGCCCTCAACATTGGTGCAAATGTGCTATATTTTTAGGCGACGCAGGCTACGTAACCTCATCTACTTTAATGTTTCTTGTTCAACAACGTGCGGCAGATTCATTGTGATCAACGGGCGTGACAGCAACGGGTATTACTGTGGACCCTGACAAAACTTTCACACATCTGTTGATCATCATCGTCAGCCTGACTCCACCCACTGCAAGGCCCTCTCCTATCTCTCCAATGACGCGATCCGCAGCCTGCTGCAACCACATATTCCCCGAAAACTTACTGATCTCATCCGCCCACCTCATGTTCGGCCTCCCCTCGCTACGCTTGTGTTCTCGTGTAATGCAGTCCATTACCCTTAACGACCACAGTTTATCTTCTCTTCGTATGTCCTGTCCACGCCCACTAATACTTCTCGATTTCGACTAGAATTTCCGCAACCAGCGTTAATTTCCTCGCCCAATATGCACTCCTCTTCTTTCCTAACCTTACACTTGTTGTTTTCCTTTCCGTAGCTTTCTTTGTATTTCTTGAATTAAATTGATCCTTATCGTCAGCCTCTGTGTTTCTGTCCTATTGTAGGGTATGCACACATTTTACTTTTGGATAGAAAACGCATAATATGGTTCATGAATGATAGAAAAAGAAGGAATTGTTTTCAGTTGAGTGCAAAGGTCATGACAAGAAAGAATGGTAATTATCTAGCCTGGAAATTTAGGTAACAGCCACTCCACAGCAGAAATGTGGCTTAAAATTATCATTACACTCCAAAATTCAGAAATTTTAAATTAAGGGCCCATATGTGCAGTGCCCCGCGTAAGTACATTTTGTACATTTGGGAAAATACTGAAAGGCAACGTGTCAGCAGTCCTTATAACTTCGTTGCAATTGTTCGGGGAAGCACTACAGTAGCGCCTCTCGGAGAATAGGTATAAGAGCTATGAAAAAAAAAAACTATTTATTAGTATGCCGTGTGCTATTAGGGTTCGGTCGAATTTCAAAGAAAAGTTGATTTTATTAGCGCTGGCCCTGTAGGCACGTGTCCATTTTGTTTTTTGTTTTTTGTTTTGGCCCTCGAGGGGAAAATAGACGTAGATTTTGTACTTGAGTGAACAAAGGCCATTCATTCCATTTAGTATTCATCGTTGCATTTAAGCTGCCTTCAGACCAGAACTGGGCAAAAAACGTCAGCACGAAGAATATATCGCGAAAAAGAAGTCAATCCGCTTCCTCCTGGCACTCGTTTTATTCAAAGAAATTTCGGGAGTACCTTTCGCTGCCACTTCGTTTTTGGCGCGAACTGAGTTGGCCTCAAATGAATCTCTCCATCAACACTTTGCTTTTGCTTTCGGTAGCGCTTGAAAATGGCAATTAGCAAAATTTGAACCTAATCCACCAACATCTAAAAGGGTCATCCAAGAAGCATAGAAAGACACGAAGAGGAGAAAAACCTGCAAAGTGCATTTTCCGCTGCTCACAGGACGGCAAAATCACGATACTTCTAGTTGCCGTCAAATTGCAAAGAAACAAACACAGCGTGCAGCGCAAAAGCCGTGGACAGAACGCAGGCAAACACAAGGTATACTGGTAACAAGGTATCAGCTACTCGGCCACGTTGGCACAGCGTTTAAAGAAGAAGTAGACGGAAACAAAGCTACCGGAGGCGCCGTTAAATATTTATGGCCAGAAGTGGAAGCCGTCGTGGCGTAAACAGGTTTCGTGGCTGCTGAAAACTGGTGCGCCTAAAGTGATCTTATCGATGAATATAACAAGCACGGGCAGCATCATCCTACGGCTGGGCTGGAAGCAAGCGAAACGAACTTAATGGATTGAAGACTGGCTGTCACGCTCTACTCCCACGACGCGCGTAGCGCAAGGTGGCTCGTGGCTGTTTGCGCCAAGGCTCTTTTATTTTGTTTTCATCGCTAAGCACTGTCTTGCTGCTGGCAACTGCATCAAAAGCGAAAGGAGAGAAGCGTCAAAAGCGGCAGGAAGAAGAGAGGAGCGTCACAGGGGCGAAGAGGAGTCATGAAATACCAAGTGGGAAAAAAATGCTGCGACAAAATAAAGCAAACAGGAGGCAACATCTTTTGTTTCCTTCATTCCCGTGGTCATCCATTCCGACGGGCGCTTAGCTGAGACGGGATCCCCTTAAACGAGTCCCGAAATAAGCTTGACGCCCTATGATGGCGTCTTGCCTAAGTGATGAAAAAAAAAAACAATAAATCGACCACTAGACAGCTGCTTCGCTACGGTGAAATAGCATATCCATAAATGCGCGGGCACACACGATTATAAAGGAAGTCGGGCCGTGATTGCACATGACCGGAAGAGCATCGCAAGCGAGCAGCACTAAGCTCGCCTTTGCACGTATACCTAAAGGGATGCCGAGCGCAGAGCGAGCGCCTTAGAGACACACGCAAAAAGGTGAAGCATGTGGCACAGGGGCGTCTATTGAGGTTTGGCTTTGGTGAAAGTTATTTCAGAACGCGTCAACTAGTACATTTCTTTCGCTTATGCGCTACACTTTCCTTGCCATGCAGAGAAACATTTGATTAATTACGCCGGTTTTAATGCAGGTCTCCTCTCCTGTAGCGTCTGTTAAAAGCTGATACGAGCGTTCCGGAAGGACTGAAAAGCAATATAATTGTTTAGCCGCAAGCCCAAGCTTTAAGTGTGCTTCTCAACCTCCCGAAACGCTAAATGCGCTAAAGCGCTCGCGTTTATTGCTACCACTGCTCAGCTGTCGAAGGCGCTTTGCTGTCGATGGCGTTTTGCTGTCGCGGATGGTTCGTAGCCTTATAGTTTACTCGTTTTATTGCTAACATTTCGGCAGAGAGGATAGGGGTGGGGGGTTGGAGAGCAGGGTCTTGCGAAGCTCTATTAAATTTCCGTCTTAACTTGTGCCTGAAGCTATTCGCAGTCGTCAGATCGCTTGAAGCGTCTGCAGCGTACTGTGCGCAATAAAGATGGGTTTATTCCATTGGTATTGATTCAGTTTGCAGGCTTAGCGATCCTGAATGTCACTTCATTTTAGTCGCTATCGTCGTTCTTGTCCCGTCAAGTATGTAGAAAATGTCTTTTTTTTTTGGGGGGGGGGGGGGGGGGGGAGGCATATGAATTGCGTCTCCTTCCTTTATTGGCAACTTTAGAGTTGTTTTAATTAACTTTGTATAGTGTTAGTTTGATTTGGTTTATTCGATTTAACATTACGTAGCGGCTCACGCTATGAGACACATCGCAGCGAGGGGTCGGAAATCTCGACGCGCTGGGGCTCTTCAGTGTGTACTAACGCGCTCCGGCACCGCATCAATGTAGAGTGTGTGTCCGGAACACGTTTCCCCGTTCTTGTTGGAACACATACGCCTGTGCTCCGGCGTCCTGAATATGCACGCATTCTAACACCGTCACTTAGGATGAAAGTGTTTTATGTCTTGAATGTGCCGCCATGGTAAAACCCAGTTGACAGAACTTAATAAGACGTCGAAAAGGACATGCTTTTGCTAGAATGACGATAGCGGGGGACTTTTAAGACATAAGGGCCCATCGAACCATAGAATGGCATGGCAGAAGGTGATTTTAGTCTACTCATGTGGGATAAGAGGCCCACTTCCCAGGAAATTCAACCTAGAGGCCTCAATCACCAGGCCAAGGAAAAGGTTGTTTCCATTGCATCACCGGTCAGTAGGGCTGCACTACGGATAGAGCCACTCTCTTCCCGTTTGCGAGGCGGATGCTCAGACCGCCGAGCTACCGCTATTGCATTTTTGAACATCAAGACCGTTCCTGATTTTGGCGTCAGGGCTGCAAGTGCATACAATGTATAGGAAGTAGGTGGATATAAGGATCGTGCCATTGCGCGTTAGCTGTTTCGAACGTTCTTTTTTACAACACTCATAGTACATTCCTCTAAGATGCCGAGGCGGATGCAAAGATGGGCACAAAGCGGAATAGATATGTGGCGGAGACACGTTTGTTGGTGCTGTACAGTCTCAAGGTTTGCACATAGGGCTCTAGACACAGAATGGGCAAGATGTGGATGTTTCTTTGCATGCAGCTCGGGTTGCATAGCTCACCCGAGCAGCATCAGTTACAACGAAATAAAGTGCTGTTACTGAGGCGCATATGCGGATAGTGACAGAGTCAAAGTCAGCTCTTCACTTGGAGGAAAGGTCGCACCCAAAAACTGGGCGACTAATATGAAAAAGTGTTGGCGTTTAAGCATTGCTTGAACCTAGTTATACCAGCGAAAGCTCTGTTAAGCATGATTTTGCGTGGTTTAGCAAGGTTGTAAACGGTTCGACTTTGATTAAACTTTATTGCTTTTCAGAGCATGTGATGATGATGGGACTCAGTGATGCCGCTGTTGGCATCATTCGTTTACTTCACAGCAGCGCTTTTGTCCTTTCTCTCAATGCCATCCGGCATTCTTACGCTAGACAAGAACAATTGTGCACTCGATCTTTCTTAGGAAGTCGGCGCGGAGTAATGTTTAGTGCGGTCGGCTGTGGCATGGGAGCAGGGGCGTTCGAGTACAGGAGGGGACACAATTCATTTATTTTTCTTAATTTTGTTAAGCCCCACTTTTACCTTGCTCTGGCGTTCAAGGACACATATGCAAAGCGAAACGAAATCTGAAGTTACACCGTAGTAGTAGAGCTTCTGCTCTAAACACGGCTGCTTTCACTGGCACCTTCGTCCATAAGTCTAAGGAACAGGAAGGTTGTCGTCAGCCACGCTCATGGGGCATTGTCTGCTGATCCTACAAAGGTGCCTGACAATTCCAGAAGCGCAACAACGGTGAAATTGTAAACACTATCGTCCTCGCCGAAGCAACTGTCTTTGATCGAAGACACAAGAGAGCCAGTGCTACGAATTAATCTACAGAAGCCCGGCTTGGATTCCGGTCTGGCTTCTAAAGGTGGAGCTGTCACAATGCCTCCTTGACAGAAAAGGCCTCGGCGCTTCCTCCTCTCTATTTGGGGTGGTCGGCGACTTCGTCGCGATGTTTGTAGGTCGAACGGTAGCCGAACTAGCTACTGACTACTTCTACTGATGGTTATTGTATCTCAGAAACTATATTTACATAATCTACTTGTTTTATGATGAAAGGCGCCGCAAGGTAGGTCTTTACCCGCAAGCATACTTCTGTCAGTTAAAAAAAAAAGATGCACCCACGCTCCTTTTCTTGCTAGATGCGTAACAAAAGTGCAGCCGCTAGTTCACTCAGGTGTGCGACTCGGTGATGATAATTTTCCCTGACGCTGATTTCTTTCTGGCACGCTGCACACCGGGAACGGACTGAACAACAAATAATGTCAAGGCGCTGCTGTGTTTTTATCAATTACCTTGATGGCCCCAATGTGAAAACATTCTTAGTAGTGAAACAGTGCAGAGGGACACGAACAAAGAAAGAACAACAAAGGGCGGCAACACCGCGCTGACTTCGAACTCACAGTTTATTCGAATTGCCACTTATATAAGCGTGCGCCATAGCCTTCAACACACACAAAAAAAATAACTCAGATGTTATTTATTACATCACCTGTTAAAAATGCAATAACAGCATTGAAGTCTGAAATCCCCTCGGTCTGCTTCACTGTCGCCGTAATTGTTGCTCGAAGCATACTTCCGTGTTCGTCCTTTCTCCTGTCGGGGAATTTTCACTGGGGTGACACGCGCGTCATTATGTCTAGTTCGGTTCCGACCTGTGACTCGGAGCTGGATAGACACGTATAAACACAACGAAGTGCTGCTGCCAACTGCCGCCAAGCCTGTCACCGTGCTTGGCTATGCCACGTGACTAGTGCACTCGCAAAATCAACCATGATACGTGGGGTAATGACATCGCACATCCCGCGACCAAGAAACGTTCGGCCGTATCACATGGCCACTTCAACACAGTCATGTCACGTGGTACGTCTCATGTCCTCTTATACCCAGCGCTCAGCCGTGTCATGTCACACTGTGACGCATCACTCTATCGAACAGTGAGCTATATTTATACGTCAGCGAAATTGAACAAATTTTTAGACCAATAGAGGATGAATGGATGGATGGAATATAGGAGCGTACCCTTTGAAACGTTGTGGTAGCAGTAGCTATCATGCTCATTTTTCTCCCTTTATCTTAATTATTGACTTAGAATGGTTAACTAAACCATCATTATATTTATTAAATTTTTGTTCCTACATTACTAAGATTATGTCACTTCTCTGCTTTTAAGCCACCAATCTTCCAGTATTTTTTTGCTAGTTTCCACCGCCGGTTTATTCACCCGGCCACTGTTATCTCTAAACCCCAGAGCTTCAGGAACAGTGATTGCGCCTGCATCAACTTCCGGATGGATACCATTACATTCGAGTATAATATGGTCAATTGTTTCACTGCAGTTTCCACATACAGCACATGCGTCATCTCCATTGTTAAATTTCTTTTTGTAGCTGCGTGTCCTAAGGCACCCTGATCTAGCTTCAAAAAAGTAGGGCACTGCCTCTTGAGTTATTAAAGAAACCTTCCTTCCTGATCTGCATTTTCCACTTTCGGTATAATTCCACACTTCGTTTCTTTTCCATCGAATTTATCCAATTTTTACCTTTTGTGTTTTTCACCTGTTGCTTAATGCTCTTTATTTCTCCGTCCTTGTGACTAGCATACTTACTAGTTCGTTTCCTAGTTCTTTTCCTCCATGTGAGTCAACGCTTATTAAGTACAGGTATTGAAATACTTTAGCTGCCCATCTGTTACTGTCCAATTTCCTCAGGCGTTCCTCATATAATATTTTACTCTGAGCTTCCCGTACTTCGAAAGATGCCCAGCCCATATCTCCCTGTACCGCCTCATTTGTAGAATGCGTGGCAGAGGAGCACGTTTTGAGCGGGATGGTGCAAGATGTACGCGGAAGTAATATTGAATATATGTTCGTCCGTTAAATTCCAATGACGTGTGCGTCGTAAACAGATATTTAAGTCATGCTAGGCTTATTTGCGATTTTGAAGTAGTACTACGGTTGTCATCCGACGAGGAATGCGCGAGCAAAAACTTGTTAAAGTTTAAACTCACTGCTTGCCCCTGAGCTATTTTAAGTTTGTGCTTTTTAGAGTCCCATACTACCGCTTTGTGTTCTAATTGTGGTAATACGTACGTTTTCTGCACCACGAACTTTTTAACCTGGAGATGGTATCCACAGTTCATAAAGCACAAAGCCAAGTTGTTGTTTGTTTTCGAGAAGCTGATAGGAAACTTTCGCAATGTCTCTAAATCCAGAAAACAGTGTTTGCCATCGATATGCCTAGACGTTTATAATTTGAAACTTAATTTATTTGTTCATTACTGAGGCAGATGTAAATCTGTCTTCGGAAGAGATGAAATTGACATGAGGGCGATTATTTAATTTCCCACCATCCAACAAAGAAGGTTCGTTTCAATTTCATAGTCTATTTTTCAGCAGCTGCTTAGTTAAGCCCTTAAGAGATCTTGCGGCTCCAGAATGTGTATGACTTTTGTAAGGCTATAGATGAATGTCAGCGGATAGATGTTGTATATGTAGACTTTCCGAAGACGTTTTATAAAATTCCGCGTCGTCGGCTTTATATGTAGTGAGGCTGTAACACTATAGATCCAGGTATATCTCCAGGTAGTACTGAGTATTGGGATAATTTTGCAAGTGCTCAGGCGCTTAAATCCTGTGCGCAATAGGCCCATGCACTCACTCTGTGCAGGCAGGATGTGCAGCAGTTGCTAATGGGTATTATGTTCGCCCTAAAGTGTAATTATCTGACGATTTATGCACTGAAATTAACTAATCACACTTCAGTTTCGAGCTTAACTGGCAGTGTTATATGGCGAAGTTAAATTCCATCATTAGGAATTGCTGTGCGCTAAATCAACGGTCATGGGAAACGGAGTCAAGATAGGACAGAAGCGCACCTCATCTCGTCTCCGTTCTCAGTGGTCGTTTATTTGGCTTACAGCACTTCTTAAAGATAACTTACACCCTAACTCATCAGAAAGCTTTACTTAAACACAAATGTCATCATCACCAGAAGTGATCCCTTTTAAAATTTCCTTAATAAGAAATAGGGCTCGAAGTATGAAACATTCAACACTCATCTGAAAGCTCGTTGTGTTGGCTTTCACGCATTGCACATTTTTAAAACGATGTTGCTCTGTCTGGTATTGTTTTTAAAAGCATGTAATTTTCTACTTCGTCGTAAAATACAACAGCAGCAACTGCATGAGATTTATGAATGTGCAGTGCGTCATAGCAACTCAACGAGCTTTTCGAGGCTATTTTGACGTTATATAATTAGAACTACATTGGACATGTAGAATATATATATATATATAAAAAAGAGAAAGACTCACGTTTATCCTTGACTCGCTCTCCGTGGTGTTGTCTTTTTTGTCGTTCTATGTGTTAGCCCGGCGAAACCACTATGAATAACCAACTAGGTCCAATTCTTCCAATTTTATTCTTGACGGTTTCCAGTTTCCTACTATGATATCGCTCTTTCAAAATAACAATACACAAGTTGAATTGGAAATTTTATATTATTCTTTTAATCATTTAGCCCTATGGCGTACATTATGTCCGCTTTGCTGTGCAGCCCACCTGCAGAGACCGCAAAGACGGATAACGAATAGTTTCTAAAATACCAAAAAGTAAACGCTAAAAAAACATTACCCTTTATAATAAATCAAAAGCAGTCGCGAGGAAGGCTTGTTCAGAATACTTTTTTCTTTTTTTACAAGGATATAGGAGAGAGATTCATCTGTCCCTTTCCTGGCTCTAATGTCAGTGGCTATGTGAATATATAAGCAAATATAAACATATAGCTAAGCAAAACTGATTAACTTATCAACTGCAATTTGCTTGTACACCAGCCAAGTGCCAAATACAGGTTATTCAGTGCCGAGGATAAGTTATCTTTTTATTAGTTTTCTTGTTTTCTGTACATTTCTTTAAACTTTTGTTTTTAGATTACGCGGCAGGCGGACAGTGCTGCTTAGCTGTATACAAGGGAAGCTGGAGCCTTTTGGCAAGCCTTTTAAGGCCTCAAACTCCAGCTTCCTCACAAAAATCAAGGAATGAAATGAAATTACATGAAATGAAAACCCTCAGCAAGCTCGTCTCGCGCACCCGAAAGAATATTATGCTGTGCACCAATTCATAAGACGGCAACAAAGTAACCAGCAGCTCTAATGTCATGTAGGTTAAGAATATTATCCCAGTAATGAGGTTCAAGGATTTAAAGCATGACGACTTTCCAACATCTTTGTGAATGAAATATGTCTGTGCATTTTGGCGAACAGAAAAAGTAAAGCGAGAATGTTAAAGATAAAAATCAAACCAAAGCCATGCAAGTATAGAGAGAAAATAGGATGAAAGCGCAGAGTTCAACAAGCTGGTAACCGTTTAAGACCGTTTTATACCAATAAACAAACAAAAAAGTTCCCTTCGCGTAAGTATTGTGTGTTTCATAGCCTAATAGGCGATAATAAAGCAGAATCTACTCGACGGTTTATATGGCCATGGTATGATGGAACTAACTGCGCAACACTGACCCCAAAAGTGTTGGTGTGTAGGTGTAGCTTGGCTTTATGGCGAATCACGGGTAATTATTCTCTATGGCAGTGTCGGCCCAGTAGAAGAAAGAAAAAAAGTTGCGGCCTTTACACGCAAAGAAATCTAAAAATTTCTGACAAAGTTACATAAATACATAAATGACTACTTACTGCTTCTATATCTAGGCTTCTGTTATTTTTATAAGCGCTTACCTGTAACATTCGCACAGACTTGTGTTTTAACCTCATAAAATTGATCGGTTACAAATACGTACGTGCTCCTGGCCTCATTGAGTAATATTGATCGTGCGGCCGTGAAGATAAAATAAACTATGTTGATGGAAGTAATGACGGCTCTGGCTCTTCCGAGGCTTTCGCAGCTTGCTTAATTTAAATATTACCTGGACCAATCAAATGTGTCCTGCCCTATAATTTCGTGCGGCAAGGAAAGATGTTTGACATAGTTTTTTTTTTTGCCATAACTGCCAGCGTGATGCTGCTCTGAAAACAAGAAAAATGTCGCCTACAAATATGGCCCTTAGGCCGCAACCAGTTACGCATTTATTATTGTACATAAATAAAATGAGTCCTCAAAGTTGGCCTCACAAAATTGGAGAAAAAGAAAAACCATGTTCTGTTCCGCACCGACGTAAAAATAAATGGAAACTACACGACGGGTTGGAAAAGTAATCTTTTGGAATCAATTGTCAGTAGTTTAGCCGTGGATGCAACGCTTGGGAAATAAACGGTCGAATGATATCCCATTAGTAAAATTACTGCGTACCTGATGCCCATATAACGCTTTCTTAATTATTTTTTAGGTGGTGGCAGGGTGGAGAAAAATGTATGCTATTGGACTCGTGCACCTAAAGAAACGCGTATATAGTGGAGAAATGTAGCATTTGTCGGGAGTTGGGTTGCTTTGATTAAAACATATACTTCTCTAGCTTTTTTTTTTTTTCTGTGTTACTGAGCACCTATCAATAATTTCGCGAACTTTTTGACATTAGAAAACGAAAATAAACAGAAATCACCGGGATTTCCTTAAGAAAAGTGGCATTTTGAATTTTTTCTAATGTACTTGTTTCTCAGAAGCTAAATCATGAAGGAGCCAGTAGAGGAAGGGCAGCGGGGAAAAACTCCCACTAAGCCAATTACTAAATTAAGAAAGCGCTGCCACGGAAACCCTTGCGAGTAGCCTGAATATGTCAGAGCCGAATTTCCCAACTGCACAAACCTTCAACAACAGTCTCCAGCAAAGCACGAACAAAACCGGAAGCGGTCCAGTCAGGGCAGGTGACCCGAATGAAAAATCGACAGCGGTTCACGCTTCGCGCTACCAGCCCAAACTCAGCCTCTTAAACTTTCACAGGCTGACACTCCTTCTGCGAGTGCCACTCAAAGATAACGTCTTTGTCGTGAGGTGAGCATCACTGAAAGAGCTTGGTCTTTTTAACATCTGGTATTTTATTTAGTGTTATGCACCCAATGAAGCATTAAGCTATTCGTTCCGTATACAACACAAGAAAAATTTAGAGGCCGCTATAAAAACTGCATTAGAGAATTCGAAAGCATTAGCGGAGCAACGACGCTTTCGTCGTGTTTATGTTTTTTTAACTTTTTGCTTTTAAGGCTTTTATTTTTATTTTATTTCGCTTTTCAGTTCTTTACTTGTTTACTTTTATTTTTTCATATTTGTTCTCACTTTTTATTTTTTTTTCTGGTCTTTTTATTTGCCAGTATAATTCATTATCACCTCAGTTATTGTTATTATTTCATTATATTATTGTTTTAGTTACCATAGTTAATGACTGTCATTATTTATTTTTTACATAGCCTACTAATGCTTTACTTTAGTCATTGGTTTACACGAAAGGAAACGCACAGCATCTGTCACACTTTCTTTGTGGACACCTGAACCGCGGTGGTTTCACTTTGCATCTAGGTTTTTGGTCCACATTTTTTGTCCACGGTTTGGCCTCACCAACTTAGCCTAATAATGATTTCGCATTAATACGGGCTTACCAAGGAACTCCAACAATTAGACGGTGCTTGTTTTGAGGGAATAGTGCATTGATGCCGATCCGACCGCATTGCTCTGTGAAGCGGGTCTTCTTACTCGGGACCTTTACGGGAAGCTGGACTACCAATTAAGTGTACCCCTTATGATTGATGTCGTTACGCGATAGCGTAAGGGCCCCGTGTCGCACAAAACATGGCATCGTCGGCGTCGCCAGCGTATGCGCCTTTCGAGACCGAATAATTTCGTGAACGTAGATTGTGAGCGGAGATTTCCGAGTAGAGGGCGCGGAGTGTAACGTCACTGGCCACGTGATTTGTGGAGGCTCGTCTCTACAGAAGCTGCAGCTTCGCAACAGGCGAGGCGACGCTGCAGTCGGCAGCAGGCGTACGCGGTGTGCGGGCGTGTCAGCCTCTCCGTTCAGAGTCATCGCGCTATAAAAAGCGCCCACGTAGCAACAGTCATACGGAAGGGCTATATGTACCTTGTGCTATCTTTCACATAATGTGCGTTATTGGGAAAGTAGAGTGTTAGTGCTTGTGTGGGCAATCCGAATCGTCACATATAACAATTATACTGTTAAAAGCGGAGGTTAAGTTGCCCTAATTTTTGCTTTTCGAGGGGTATCCCTTTAAGCCCTGTGCCCTGCTTTCTGAGTACAGCTGAATACTTGAGTGAAAATCACCGAATGAAATGGCCAGCAAAGTTCTTTATCTTCATGCAAAAAAAAAAAAAGAAACGCGGCACCCTTGAAATTATTTTATCCCTCTCGGCTGAAAAAAAAAAAAAAAAAAAAACAAAAAACAAATTTTCTGCAGTCTTTTTATTTTAATCGAAGGCCGCAACTACTCCGTACAAAGTACATAGCACACTGTGTTCATAATGCATCCGGTGACAATGGGCCCAGCTGAAGAAGATAATTTGAAAAAGATAAAAAGAAAGAAACCTGAAAACCTGGCTTCCCCCAAGGCGGTGGACCACTTCTAGTATAGCTTTATAAGCACAGTTCACACCAGACGGCAAGAACGTAATGATTGGAGACGGGCTTTCCTAGGCACTTGTGGCAGATCGTTTCTATATTCTGGTTCCCAACCTTTTCAGAAAATTGTGCACGTATCAGGGATACTCCATCTTGAGCTCTGACATGCGTTATTTCGCAAGACGAGCCAAAATGAAATTTCCCCGTGTTGCGCGTGCCTGACGCCAGCACGCCGGCTAAAACGATTATCTGCATAAGGGCACAGCTTTTGCGCCCGCGTTTTATTTCGTACCTTCTGAGAAATGTGCGAGCGACGGTAAATTCTGCGCAGTGAGAGTCCTCTGCGTTCTAGGGAAGCCGTGTCTCTGCTCGCGATGAACGGAGGCGATGCTACTGCATTTTGCGTAGTTTAGAGAAGCTGTATATGACACAAAATTCCCTATACGTGGAATGGTGGGCGGGTGTGCGACGCCTCATCGACTGCTTGAAGGGATTGGCAGATGAAGAAAGTTCTATTTTTAGTCAGGGGTCGACAGCAACAGGTCTTGAGTCCCGTTATGTTGGCGCCCTCCTAATATTCAGCTGCATTCCTGCCCCTTTTGTTTCGTAGCATGGAATTCCCTTTGAATGTGGCCTAGAATTACGCAGTCGGTCTCGTTTACAACTTCGCGCGCAAAAAAACAAAAAAAAAAAAAAAAAAAAAACTGGCGCGTACGGAAATTTTGAGCAGCTCCTCATTCGTAGAATCTAGCCGGAAAGAAGCTCACATTATTTCTAAGAACAGCACTAAGGAGACAAACTACCTACGCTCCTGTGCTAAAGAAATATGAACGCGTCAACCTGTGGCATATGCCACCACACCCGATGCAGTCAGGTGAAAAGTGAACAGGGAGTAAGCACAACAGAGGCTGTGTAAATATAAAGTTTGAAGTGAAGACGATGGAGGGACACAAAGTCCTTGTCCATCGCTACTGTTCGCATCAGCCTATATATAACCTAGTCATTGAAAGCAGCTGGGGGCATGCGGGACATATGTTGAGCTCTTTACAGGGCACATTCACATATCAATATGTGAAACTTATACATAGCGTCTTTTTCCTTACCATCGAAAAGGGCATGGCTTCTTTTTTGCATGGCAGAGCTAAAACGCACGCCTACACGTCTTGATTATGGCGGGTATCAGTATCGATTCCAAGACTTTCTGCTTATTTTTGTTTGCCTTTTCGTTGAATTCGAGAACGACTGATGAGGAATGGATGAAAATAAAATAAGTAGAAGAGTGAAAAACAAATCTGGTTCTTGGAATGATTTCCGGATCAATAACAGCGTGTTTGCGCTTCTCCTGATTATTCGTCCAAGGCGAAGGGCGTTGTAAGAGTAAAATGAACTCGTGTTAATTTGAGAAGTCTTGGGATACAAGGTAGCAGCGAAGCCTGATATGTTTACTTGACAAGCGCCCGAGATCCGAAGACGCCCACACAGCCATCGCTGCAATGAAAAAAAAAAAAAAAAGAAAAACAACGGCTCATCAAGTCTTCGCTTCTCAGATTGAAGACTCGTAAAGAATAGCATAAAACTGTTTGACTTCCGCACTTGTAGTTGACCGACAGGCAGAGGCGCAGATAAGCTCGTTTTTAGAGACATGCTTAAAAAATTTCAATACTTATTGCCCACTTTACTGCTTTAATATAGTACACTGAAACACAACTGATAAGTTGCATTATTTCCATAAACTAGGGCAATCAAAAACTTTCAAGCGCCCCTGCTTGTTAACCCACTTGGAAACGTCGCTGCCAAGGAGCTCGCCATGTCAAAATCCCGATTTTGTAGCCACGAGTTAAACGCCTGCCGACGCTAAACATCTCAGGTCAGGTATCGGCGCGGGAAGAATGTCCACAAAGAGCAATCTTCGTATATAAACAAGCGGCAGGTGGGCTGTACAGAGCTGTACAGAGATGGTTCATATGCCTTATAGGCGCAAAAACCCTAATCCGTAGCCTCAGAGCCTAGCAGAACGGTCTAACATCGTCTATAGCGTTTTCCTGTCAGCAAAGCGGCCGCGCCGCGCAGCAGCGGTCAAGTACACCGGCTTCCGAGGCAATAACCCATCAAACCGATATCTCGGAGGCAACGCACAAGCACCGCGGCGGATGCCTTCGCTCCCTATAACCAGGTTTAAGTAGAGTTCAACATTCGTTATTTTTAGTTTCTAACTATTTTCAAATATCTTTTGAATTGAGCAAGTCATCAAGAAGAAGCGGTTGTGCCGACAGACGGTGCGGACAGGGTACTTTTACTTTTATGTGATGGCTTAAAATCATCTATGGGACGAGCGCCGGCGGCTCTGTCGTACGCCTGCGTCTTGCCAAATTTGGCATATGGAAGAGCCAGCATGGTACTTGCCATGTGCGCGGTGGTGAGGTGTCAAAGCGGTGATGTAAAACATTCCGTCTCTTCTAGGCGAAAGGTTGAACACAACGGAAGGTGGCCTGCACAACAGAAAATATGTCACCATGACAGTTATAACTTTATTGAAGTCACGTGATGACATAGGATCAATCACAGAGCCTTGCCCGAGAACTCGAGAGCTACCGCATTCTCTCTTACGGAGTCTTAAGTGTCCTGATATTTTTTTCAAGAGCCCACAGTGAAAAGTCCACTTTCCGTGTTAAATGCGGGATGTTGGTGAATAAACTACGATATTCTTGTAACAATGGGAGGCTGCAGTCAGCAGTCTCCAGCAGCATCACTATTATCAGCGACACGGCGATGATGTTATGACACCACTTTACATTTGAATGTTCCGTTGGAAATGAGCTTTGGTTCTGTACGTTTTCTCGTTTCCTCTGAAACATTCGGGGCTATATCCCGAACCCCCTCACAGGCAACCTGCGACGTCCATCACTGCCAACTGTGTGTGGCTGCATGTCGTTACTATGGAAATATTTCCGTAAAAGGATTGTGCAAAAATATATCCAGAAACTGAGCCTCCGTAATGCGCTGGACGGCGCAGCGGACGATGCAGTGAGGGACGGAGGCAGTGAAGAGCATTCTTCATGGCCTACTCGATGTCGACTAATGCTCGCGAACTGCAGCACTGTTTATAGCGGTAGCATTTAAATGCGAGTAAAAATAAATAACGCCACCACCGGTTCTGGTTGAGTCGCATTTGAATTGAGGTATGAATGGCCTTTCGGCGCTCTTGCCACTGGCTACATTATTTTTTTTTTTCATTTGTAAGGGGTGGATGGGATTGAGAGAGGGAGGAGATCGAACCTTATTATCCTCCGACCTATGATCTATTTTTATGGTGTGCCATTGGGAACCTTGTGTTTTAATCATTCGTAAAAGTCCCATGTAGTATTGGTCCTGCGTCGGTAATGGCTCGTCTTTGGTGAAAGACGGCTCGTTGCTATAGAGCATCGTTCGACGTAAAGAAAAGTTGAGTTCGTGACGGCCCCAGAAGAGCCCATAGGCAACCTTGCCGAGGGTCGCGCTAAAAATTTGACAAGAACGAGCACGCGAAAGCTTCCTGGGAATTGCAGTGAGTGTAAACTTGAAAAAGATAGCTGAAAGCAATAATAGGAAATGGACTCCGATTACCGCACATAATGCGCCGAGCAGGTGGAGTAGCACAGGCCATTATTGCACAGCACTGCAACTCCTGAAGGAGTTGTGGTAGAGTGGGAATTAAATTGTTAAACGATTAAATAAAAACAAAATACGCAGGAAAAGGCAAATTCTTTATACCTTGAAACATATCAGGCTACAGCCACAGCGACAAAATTTTCCAAATCAATCAGGGAGATAAAATATTCATCATGTTGATTGCAGTCTGCTGCAGTGCTCTGAAAGAAGGAATGCTTGAATAAGTATGAAATTGAAATTGGAGGGAAGTTGTTCCTATTTCAATTGGGCACCTTGAATAAATCGCAATACACTTAGATGTGTTGATCTTTAGTTTACCGTTTGTCATTGCGAACTAGAAGACCGAACGAGATGTTCCGTTATTTTTCCTACAATAGATATGAGCCCAAGGTTAGAAACGGACGTTACGTTGTGCTGATCGAAATTATGTATAAGATGTTCATATGCCTGATTCTTCATGCTACTTGATACGTATAGGAGAGTTTGTTTAAGAAAGTTCAACTTACCCATTGTACTGTTTGTAATAAATACGATATGGCTATCTCAGTGTATCCCCCCCCCCCCTTTCCCATTGCTTGTAAAATATAATCCAAAATGTTTACACTCATAACAGGGTCAAATACTGCATCAGTGGATAAATAGTCAAATATACGAGGTAGTTTTTTGTTACTCACATACATGATGACTTTTTTTGTCTAATTGTAAGACATCAGTCATCTGTGAGGCCATTCCAGTAGCTATTCCCGCTATAGGTTTTACATCGATGTTAGGAGAAATGGTCATGCATTGCGCCCAGCCTGTGGACGATCATGGGTACCAGTTTAATGTCCTCTCCCTAATGGGGTTAAAAAAATTACGGTCCTGCACTAAGCCCAGCAAAAGGAGAGATGTACGATCGCCTTTATGCATTGAGATCCCAGGTTGGGTTTGACAAAGATGCTCATGCTTTGATTGGTCCTGGTTCTAAGACATTGTGATAGTCCCTTTCGATGCGCAAGAACCAGTACGCCGGCTGATATACGAGCACAGTTTGTGTGCGGCTGGATTTATTTATTTTACTGATTTGACGCGCAAATGCCGGCACTTCGGCTCCCCCACCCCCCTCCCCCCAAAACCACTCACCTTAACTAACAGCTACCATAGCCATAGGTTGTCGGCGCAAGAAGGCCGAAATAAAATTACAGCGTATCATGTTGCCTTCGACAAAAAGACCCCCAACTGAACATGGCCTTCACTCCGTGGTGCTTCCGCAGTACTGGTAACTCAGAGAAATGATGGCACAGAAGGAGCCAAGGTCAGCATCTTTGACATCACCTAACACAGTAAGCAATATTTGTCATGACGCCAGAGTCTTCAAGTCGACATACGAGTTATCATTAATCTCATATCTGTAGCCGCATTTACTTCAGTAATGCATCACACGGCTTGGAAGGTTCGAAGCGGTCCTGCTCACAGGAGCGCTACCCTCTGCGACATGCCCTAACTCAATTGTATTACTTGTTTATCTCCTGTAAATAAATAATGATCACAGTGGCACAAACAAACTCCGACGGAGAAGCCACGGTGAGGCGTAGTGGTAAGTTTCACGCAGTACAGCTTATATACAGTCGCCAGCCATGGTCACTTAATGATGAAGAAAGTGTGGCTGCTTCCCTCGGAGACAGCTCTGTCATCATTTTTCCCAGAAAGGAAACATTTGATAAAGACTGGTCTCCGGCCGAAATGATGAGAAATAAATTCCTGCGAGGCAAAGCAAAATTGATTCCTTTTTTCTGACTCATATGTAGATAGAGAGCAAACCTAAAGTTAGGGTGATTGAGTGCCTTTGTGCGTCTGTATGCCCGCGCAGTTTTTGAGCAAAGTACCTTCTTCTTTTGCATTATTTTTATCAATGTATATTAAAACACACCGCCTATTTAGTAAAAGTTAAACAACATTTTTTTTTTCTGCTGAATATGTTCTCGGCCATTCGAAGCAATATATTCATCGAATGGGCGTGAGCGAATTCAGCAAAATATTTTGGTCTTGTTTTATCTGAGACAAACCGACGGAGTATTTACAAGGTATCCACAGATAAAATATAATAAACGAATCCGAATAGTACGCCCTTTCTGCACTAGACCCCGCCGCGGTGGTGCAGATGTTAAGGCGCTCGACTTCTGTTTCTAAGGATGTCAGATTGAATCTCGGCTTCGGCGGCTGCTTTTCGATAGAGGCGAAAAGCAAGGCGCCCGTGGGCTGTGCGATGTCAGTGCATGTTAATGAACGTCAGGTGGTCGAAATTTTTGATTTGGAGCCCCTCACTACGGCGTCTCTCATAGCCTGAGCAGCTTCGGGACGTTAAATCTCACAAACCAAACAAACCAAACCTTTCCGAACTAGTATCTGGATAAGTGACACACTGTTGCACCATGCCTGCATACAAAGACAGTGTTACAGCGCCCCGTAAAGGCCGCTCACATTTCGCCACTAGGATATTTTTTTTTTTTATGCAGCCATCAGTCGCAGCGACACAGGGCACAAAAAGTGAAGAAAACGAGGCAAAAAGGAGACGCAACAGTCCTTTTTACTTCTCCTACTATGAGACTATGGGCGTTGTTTTTGATACCTATAGGATTACTTAAGACAGTCAACGATCTCTACCTTTTATGGCCATGTAACACAGTCGGGTATACCATGCAATTTTTTTTTCTTTCGCAGCAGAAGCTGAGCTAAATTCTGCTGCACAACGCTAGACGTTTGCATATTATAGTAGCAACTGTGGTACTCGTAGTTGGACGGAAGAAAGCCACTCTGCTTGCTTGCTTGCTTGCTTGCTTGAAAGCTGTGATGTGCATACTTTATAAATTGAGCTGAAATCTCTTTTACAATTGCCTACAGGGATGCTGCGGCTGCCTTCCGCAAGTAAAACGTATTGCGGGGACGAAACTGCCCACCGCAGGCCAATTGGACTTTTCAGAGGCCTAGAAGCATTGTGAGCTGAAATATTTATAGCAAGCGCTGACAGGTTTAGGCGGATATACCGAGGTATCAAGGCTCCGTTGCAATTTTGGTTCTAAACGATTTGTTTTTCTTCTGCGTGCCAACCTTAACCCGGCTTTTTACAGTTCAGCAGCAATTTACAACGATATATTTTGCGCAGCGTGCGCTTGTCAAATGACACGGCTCTTGTGCTTCCGGTTTATGCCTTATTTTGCCGCTCGCCTTAAGGGGCCATTGCTTTGCACTTGAGCAAACCATGAGCCGCTAACGAATTTGAAGGCTTGACGTTACTGATGAGGATCAACGGCGTACCTTATAAGGGCCTCCTATATGTTTTGCACGTGACACTTTCAGACGATGTGACCTAAAGATTGTTGGCAAAATGAATCTAGACAGTAAGTACTCAGTGCGAATCTAGAGGCACACATTTCGCAATATCTCGCCCGCAAGTAATAAACGGCGACCAACAACGGTGTTGCTTAAGATACGAGAGCATATTTTAGTTTCAGAGACGATTATGTGTTTGAGGCTTCACAGGGCAGTGGCTGCCGGCCTGTCTCGGAAACAAAGTGCGCTTCAAGTTATGTCTTTGTTCTATCTATAAAAATAAAAAATAAAACGTAGCTCAGAAGCTTTTAAAATTACACAGTTAATACAGCATGAAAATTTGATTGACACTGACTGCCCTAATAGAGTCTTACTGCGGTTTTAGGGCTGCTGAACCTAAAAACCCTTTCTTCAACTCTATAGGAATGACTCGTTATAAAGGCTACAGCAATAATCATCGTCGTGTTTGTCAGGTGTCACTTGTAAAACTTGCGTGGATAAAAAAGAGATTTTTCGCTCCAAGTCGGGCTCGCCAATTATGAAACAACAGTTGTTCAGCCTTTATATCGGGAACATACTGGCGGTTGCATATTAATAGGCAGCGGAGAACCGAACTCTCTCATTAGATGCGACAGAATGGTTAGCGCTCATGATGCTGCCAAATGCACAGTTGTTTGGCATATAAATTGAGGACAACAACCCAGGTAGCACAGAATGTGGGGCCCCAGTAGGTCCGATGTAGGCAAGTGGGGTTGGGGCAACCATCATAAAACCTCCATCGGTCCCCGAAGGGGCAAAAGTGGGCAAGCCCCATTTGGGCTTGCCCCTATTCCTTCTGCATGGGTCCCATAGCGGCGTTGCTCGGGCTAATGCAGAGCGCATTCCTGCATCCAGACCGCAAGGGTCCTTTGTGGGATATTTAAGGGAAATCCAACCTAAATGTGGGCTCTTTATGGGAAAGCCCTCTTAGATCCGAAATGAGGCCGCCTCCATAAAATCTTTTTGGGACCTATATCGGCCGTAGTGGGGCAAAAAAAAAATGGATATGCCCACATGCTGCCCCAATCGGCCCCTTGTAGGTTACTTGAGGGCAGGTGAAATATGAATAAGAGCTCAGTTTGGGCAAGCCCTCGTGAAGCCCAAATGAGGCAGCCTTAGCTAAACCGCTTTAGGTCCCACATAGGTTGTAATGGGGCTGGAGGGCGGGCGTGCACGCGTGGTACCAAAATTGGACCCTTGTGGGAAATTTGAAGGCACGTGCAACCGCAGGGGGGCTCTAGGTTCAAAAACAACGCCCATCCCTAATGGGGCTGCCTGCACAAAACTGTTTTATATCCCAAATGGGCCGTAATGGGGCTGGAAGGCGGGCAGGCCTGCATGATACCAAAATCGGTCCCTTGTGGGGATTTGGAAGGCACGTGCAAGAGCAAGTGGGCTTTAGGTTCAAAAACAACACCCAGCCCAATTGGGGCTGCCCACACAAAACCGCTGTGGGTCCCACATCGGCCGCAATGGGGTTAGAAGGCGTGCGTGCAATTGTGTAATGATTCTTTCCAACCTTTATTTGTATTTGATGCTGCCCTATATTACTATTAGAGATGATTTGTATAACAGTTGTTACCATGTTTAGTCGGTTAGAAATATTACGTGGCTTTAGTTCTCGCGCTCATACCAATTGCGCTAAAAATACTAAAACATACTGATTGCTAACTGTTTCTCCTAATGTGGTTGTTGTGGATAGCCTGCAACACTCGGCATAAAATTACTGTTCAGAACACACGTCTCCATAGCCTGAATAAGATGTACACGAAGTCATTTAGGCTAGATTAATGTTGAAAATTATTGTAAAATTTATTATTGTGGCTGTTTAGAAAGGGCAGACATGATAAAATAATTACTTAATTATGTGCATAAATAATGAGTGGGAAAACTTGGACAAGGACGTCCCATCAATTTCATGCGTCGGACCCTTATGAGAATAATGTGGGCAAGCCCAAGTGCGGCATGCGCTACAGAGCCCGCATCGGTCCTATGTTATTATCTGAGGGGCTAACCGAAATAAAAAAATAAATGTTCAACTAGAGCGGCTGCCCGAATCTGTCCAAAGTAGGACCATCGTGGGGAGTTGGCGGGATATGACCTTTTGGCGATGCGGGAAAAATGTGGGCAGCCCCGCAGGGGCTGCCTGTATCGGTCCCTAGTGGGGCCCATCGGGGCTTTGTCAACAGCCCCCTTCAGGCCTACGTCGGCCCCTCTTGCAGCACACACATTGAGCCCACCGGGGCTGTCCTGCATTGCCTACATCGGACCCACCAGGGGCCCATAGCCCACTTTGTGCTACCTGGGTACGACGGATTTCGCTCCCAGAAATTGTGTGGGACTCAGCATTGGTGTCGTCCATTAAAACGCCAATTGCTTAAAGAGAGATTTGCGCTGAGGTAAAATAGGGGTAAAAATAGGGCATGCTATAACTAAAACATTAAACCAAGGAGAGTGCGCTTCACGCAAATACTTTGTTCTCGATTCGTTATAGCTGAAGCTGTCTTTTGACGGCGGCAAAAGTGTGCCATTTTTATATTTCTACATATACATTTAAGCGAAAAGCTATCCTACTATTGCTTTAACCGGCATATAAGTTTCATTACTGACGCGAACGATTCTGGAGCCACACTAAGAGGGTACTTAACTTATCGATGAGGCTAAGCATCGCTTTCATGACGCAGTAATAAAAAGAAATATCTGTAAGTGGTAGGATGCCTCCAATTCGCAGTTTTCCTTTAAACATTTTATGTCTTCCCCCTCAGTCAATCTAATGTAGAAAAGAAATTCCTTAACGTCAGAAGCTCTACACAGCACCCTATATTACTGCGTCCCAATGAGAACCTATGCGGCATCTTTTATCCCAATCAACGCTATCGCATTCCATTGTTCATTTTCGTTTGGCTTGGTGAATAAATATCACTTATGTATTCCTTCCAGATCAAAACGTTGCCTGCGGAATGTCACTTGCTAAGCTCACTTGTTGTTTGTTTTTTCAGGTGCTCTTTTTTCCCATAATGATAGTATAGAATGCGTTTACCGGATGGAGAGAATGTCTGGTATTGACTGTGCCGCAGGAACTGGTGGAATGACACTAATGACAAAACATTTGCAAATATCACTCTGTCTACTTAGCTGCGTTTGCGCAGCTAATAACGTTTCACGACGACGAATTGAGCTTCACAGATGTTACAGTTAATTCGTTTAATCCACTCGCTGCCACGTATAATGACACTGTCAAACAGGAGAAACCAGTGCAGCCTACATACACTCCCTTCGAAACAAGTAGAGAGGAAAAGCTGAAGACTGAAAACTTTTCTTCATCGTTTGAGGGGCAATTTTGTTTTTCAACCAGCAAATAAACGATTCTTTGTTTCTTCTGGAAGTGATGCATATATTCTCTGCAAGGTTACGGAAAAAAATAATTTTTAAATCTTCTCCAGAATATTGCAATTGTGAGGCTGGAATAACTGAATGACACATAACCGTTTAACACAATTCTCACATTATGAATCATCTAGCGTAAAAAAAAATATTCGGACCCTGTTCCTATAATATGCAATGCTTTGAGCGTAGTTATAAGTTGATGACGAGTTAAGATTGAGACTGATTTCCTAAGCTCTCACGCTTTTGCTATGGTGGCTATGTCAGAACTTTCTACGTGCACTGAGGCATTTGCCTTCCGTCCAGTTAGTGCTTTGCAAGGGCGTTAAAATAACAGAACCTTTGATATTTTTTAACGTCATGCTACTTTTGAAAATAACGTTTTTCTTTGCATCCGAAAATTGCACAAACATTATTTTCAAAAAACGTAGCTCAACATTAAAAAAATATCAAATGTTCAGTCATTTTAACGCCCTCACAAAGCACAAACTGGATCGAAGGCAAAGGCCTCAGTGCATGTAGAAAGTTCTGACAATCACCATTGCAAAGGCGTGAGAGCTTAGGAAATCAGCCTCAATCTTAACTCGTCAGCAACATGCAACTACGCTCAAATGCTAATTATAGCAACAGGGTCTCGATGTATTTTTTTTTTGACACTAGAAGATTTATAATGTCGGAAATGTTTTTAACCGAGTGAGAAGATCGCCTTATCCGTTGGATATTAAAGTTTATTCTATCTATCGTAAAATTACCTTTTGTCGTCTTGCTGTCCAAAGTCATGCCATCTAATGCTTTTTTTTTTTTCGTATGTTACGGGGCAACAAAGCACGCCTGAAAGTTAAACCAGCCGAGGAGAAAAGCAGTGCATGCAATTCTGAAATAAATAAACACGCAATCGAGTATGCATTCGGTACGCAACACGCTGATGTTCCCAATGGAGGAACATCGGAAACTAACCTCCGACACAAACAACAGCGCTAGTCTGGGGCAAGTCTCGGCAGTATTAGCGCAGACGAGTTAAAAAATGCCGTCAGCGTAGCATGGCATCATGGCTGCAATTCCGCTTTTAACGCCCTTTGTGTATGGCGAAAGCGTAAGGACGTAGCAGCCTCCGTCCCTCGTTCTCACCCACGTCGAGCTCGGGGTTCTCAACCGACTTCACTTCACTTGCGTTGTGGGGCCCGCTTCATGAGCGGTGCTGCTGCGTTGCGTGCCTGAATGGGTTTCGCAGACTTGAGAAATTGCGCTGCCGGGCTTGAAACTTCGATTGAATCCAATCTGGTGGAACATGCGCCCGCCCAGGCGCACACGTGCAAGAAGGAGTAACAGCGACCTGTTCAGTTTCGTAGTCTCCTTGGCTTCAAGTGAAAGCTTGTCGACGAGACATAAACACCATCCCGCGGGTTGAGCTTCGCGAGCATGCTGCTCTCCCCTGGGACCTGCGCTCGGCGGAGACAGCAGACGCTTTTCCCGGAACCTTCCCGGCTTTGCCCTCCCTCGGTGACGTGCGCTTGCCCTTCACGCTCTACAGATTCTTTTTTTTTTTTTTTTTAGTTTCCCGCTATGGGTATATTGTCCTTCCTGGTATTGTTTTTCTTAACCTTCGTAAAACGTCGTCCTTCCGATTCTTTGTTGTTGTATTCCGCAACTATCAAAGTATTCTCACTGGATGCAGCCCTTTAGGGGTTCGGTCTTGACGAAGGCATGGAACTCGAGCATCGTAAGCCTGTCGGCAGTCACTCTCTATGAAGCTTCTAGAGCACGGCCACTGCCGCTGCGCGGATGTTCCATGTAGTCTTTTTTTTTTTTTTTTTTACAAGTGACGCGCATTGGCGACTGCGCCCAGTATTTCGCCTAACTTATCGTAGGTTATAGTAGGCCTTTTTCTTTCGTACTTTGATCGCAACGGTAGGCATGAAAACGGTCCTTCCCTCCTTTTTTTCTGCCCTCGACTCATTTCTCCCAGCTAGCTACCTCGGCTCGGTCGTACACAAGGCTGAACAGAGCAGCCAGGAAGTTGGGAAAGCTGTAGGCCCGAGCCGAACGGCGGGCCAGCGTGTGTCTTGCTCAGCTTCCAAAGTCGAGGGCTAATGTGAGGAATTTGCGAAGCGTGTCGTTACTTTGTGAAAGATGCGAAGCACATGGAAACGCACTCGGCCTGAACACGGGCCCACGTAGAGTGTGCCGCGCGTGAAAAACCCTGTTTGCAACACTTTCGCACGGAGGGCCCTTCATTAGGTTCGTGCCTGCTGGCTTTTCCTACTAAAATAAAAGCGTAATAACCGCAGCTCGCCTCGCCCATTGTACACTGCATGCACTTCTGCCTGCTTTTTTTTTTTATTCCTCTAAAGGCACAGA
The DNA here is from genome assembly GCF_055883805.1 of Amblyomma maculatum. Classification (NCBI taxonomy): domain Eukaryota; kingdom Metazoa; phylum Arthropoda; class Arachnida; order Ixodida; family Ixodidae; genus Amblyomma; species Amblyomma maculatum. The sequence continues at coordinate 92,149,713 of NC_139344.1, read as the reverse complement.
GGTATACCGAACCATTGCGAAATCGAGAATACGCTTTCATTTTTATATATTATTTTTAATCTCGGTAAAACAGTCGGTTTGAGTTTTTGGCAATCTGAAATCTAGATGCTTGGTGTTTTCCTTTTCGAATTTTCTTTCGCTTGGCCGTAAGTGCTGTCCAAACGTGTATCATGCGGGCCAAGCGAAAGAAAATTCGAGAAGGAAAACGCCAATAATCTAGATTTCTCTCTCTGATGAGAGAAATAAAACTTCATCCGATACTCACCGCTGTCTGTGAAGATGACCAATACATTCGCGCTTGATGTAATCTCGGGGACAAAACTTGCGCAAACCACAACAGCTTCAACTTAAATGCATCTCAGTGCGTGTCCGCACAGTGTTTGCAAGTATGACAGTTTTCTCGTCTTGTTAAAAAGAGAGAGAGAGAACTTGGCGCTGAAAGGGATACCTAAACTCGGACGTTATATATCTTACTGCAGGCAGTGCGTCAGACAGAAGTAAGAAACCAAGAAGAAAACCGCGGGAGTGGCTCGGGTGTGCCATTGGTACGTGTGATATAGCATGCAGAAGGACCGAAAGACTGATGTTTTAACATTATTTGGTTCGGCCACAGACGTAAGTACCACCGAATTCTTATGCTACGAATGTTGAGAACAGAGTGAAAGGGGAGCGGCGAAATGTATACACACCCTGGATGTTGCTTTTTCCTCCGTTCACATTCGTATCCGTTCAGGCAACGCTTAGATATAAGCCGGATGTGTAGTCCAGTTTCATGCTGCTTTACCCTCTTCTCAACGGTAGCATTTCGGCGTACAGATTTCGCGGTGTCTCGACGCAGGCAACCCACTCTCACATCCCACAAAGCTGGCCCACAATATGTTGCTATCTGCGAGCTGCGCCATTCCGCAGCTGAGTCAATTTTGACGGGAGAAAAGAATCAGAGGAGGAAGTAAAGAGAGGCTGCGCGGAGGAATCACATCAGCAGCGTTCGGCCCCTCTCTGGATGTCGTCTGAATGCATCATTACAGCGAGCGTTCTGGGGCGGGCACTGCGGCAGTGAAATGAGCCCCGGGCTCCTAGCCGGCGGCTGGAGCCGAGCGGGCTCTCTTTGAGCGACTACGGAGCCCACTTTGAATCCAAATGCCACGCACCTGCAATATTGCATTCCTCGTTTCCAATCTGCGCAGCATAACAGGCCATGCTTTTTTTCTTTTTTCGTTTCGTTCTAAAGAGCCACGGCAGATATCTAGAAAAGAAAGGAAAAATTACTTCGAATAGAAGCGGAAGAAAGCCCGAGATTGGCATCTAGTGCAAAAGGAAGACAGCCGCTGCCCAAGACCGGCGGATGAGCCACGAGTCTATACGGGAGAAATGCGCGTCCCAAGCGCTCGTATGTACATTAACGTTTCCGACAACGAGCGCAATCCCTAAATAAACGTGTTTCACTGCGAGCGCTTGTTTGGCATAAAGAATTTTTTTTTAAATTTTTTTTCGCGTTCCTATACGAGTCGCGGAACACCACATGTGCTATAGGCTCCAAGTTTCATTCGCGCGAGGTGGCCTCAAATGGAGCGAGATCACCCAATCCCAACCGTGGCAGAGTCGTGGCGCAGACTGTGAAGGTAACAAATCGTGCAAGGAGTCAGTAATACAGCGGAGGCCCGATAAGCACTCGGAGCCGGAAATGGGAGCGCATTAGCGAGCACCTGCGGGCGTTGGCGCTACGCGAGCGGTGTTCGCGTCGACTCCCTGGAAACCATTGTGATGAGCATAGGCTTTGGCTCTTCCCTGTGGAAGTGGTTGTGTTGGAACTGGGTCTGGGCTCCGAAGAAACTGCGCCAGTCTGAATAACGTGCCCTTGTTTTCGAAAAACAGTTCTGAATGCGCTGCATTGGACATCTGACTCGTCCAATTTTAACTAATAATTGGGCTGCGTCGCACACGCGGGTTGCGTGTGTGCGTGTTCGCGTAAAAAATAAAATCCCTTCTCGCGACCTTAAAAAAAAAAATGCATGCCTCAGCCGTTTTTCGAATAGTGGAAGCCAAGCACGGCCGTTATACTTTTGGGCCGTCGTGGCCTTCAAAAAAGTTTTGACATTTTACATGAGATATGGGATGTGAAGATTCGCAACACTTTTCTATATGAAATTGAATTTAGCGCATATTTCGTGATTGCATCTGGCTGAAACTAAGTGTTCATTTTGTTTTCGGGTGAGTCCTCCTTACACCAACCTTAGTCTAGTCGGCGCGTGCTAACGATTCACAAATTGCGAAGGAAGTGTAATTATTATTACCATTGTTGGAAATGAAGGCTTGATCATTGTTATTATCTTGATTGTGTCTTTTCAGAGGCAAATAAAGACCGCCTTGCTGTCTTTAGCCTCTTGTGGAAGCTGAAACACTTCATATTCGGAATTTTATTGCATATGGCATCACAAAATGTTTCGCTAGGAAATTCTGTGCTGGTAAACTAAATCATACTGAATCCGATTTAAGCGGTTTTCACTAATGTGTAAATTATGTCCCATTACCGTCACAACACCCACCAATTATCTTGAAAATGACCCTCTTCTTTTTACGTGGCCAAGTGCCCTGCAAACAGATGCAATATCGCACATGATCCCGTTATTCTAAGAACAGCATCGCGGAGCGGAGGCGAGGGAGGATTTGATCAAATAATAAAAAAAAAAACCAACGCAGGAATGAAACACGTGCACCAAAAGCACATCGTTGTACGTAGTACATGATTACTTTGGCCCGTCAAAAAGTGAGGAAAATTGCCGGTTGCCTAGTCTTGCAGTCTGAGCTCGGAATACTACGCTGCGGGCTCCCGCAGTGGAAATAAATTTCCGCTAAGAAGATTCCGAGAGCGTCTGAGTTGCGGAAAACATTTAGGCCATGCACCAGCTGTCCTGCCTTTCCTGAATCCGACCGTCTTCAGCGCATTTCTTTCGCTGGTCAAACTGGCAGTATCGTTGCATCAGCTACTTTCCCAGCGTCACGTCTGATGATGACCATGCTATTAGGCATTCGACGACGCTAGTTGTTTGCGAAGCACAAGATGGTGCTCCGAACACTTCTTATGCAATTTCGCCGGTATGTGTGCACTTCGAGAGCCTGTGTGGAAACGCGATCGTATCAGTGATTGCCGCACTCACCGTCGGCAGCGGTCACTATATTCATGCAGTTTACCGGACGCTATGTAAGCAATAAGCAACTTGAGCTGCTCTGGCCACGCTGCGGTACTCCGATTTCGCTACTGAGAAATAGAGCGGATAACTGATAAGGTCGCGACTATATCGCACTCTGAACGATGAAAGATGCAAACGGGGTGGGTAATTGTTTTTCCAGTTTTGAAGCGCTCGATATGGACTAGTGACAGAGATACGCAAAGAGTCGATGCGGGGGAAATATAAGCCTTCTTAGATGACGTTGTGAATGTTCGGCATAAGCAGCGCTTTCCTGACCAAATCTGTTTTCTCCGGTCACTAGTTTTTATCTTATGTCGCTGTTATTGATACTAATGCTTACGATGCTCTATTCGCTCCTCTTTTGATCTGCGGTCATAGATAATGTTAAAAGATAGATATTCCTCAGGCAGTTGCCGTCACTTTTCTGTGGCTATCATCACACTCCACATGTGGTAGCCTCAAGCTCTCATCTAACCCACCCACCCCCCCACCCCACCCCTCCTTCCCAAGCGCCTTACATTGCATATCGGGAAAAATGGTTCGCAATCGGTAATAGGCTTGACAAGTGAACTTCTGGCTATCGTGATTAGAAGGACCGCCGAAACAGGAACGGCTATTACGGGCAAACTGAAATTTCGACTTCGATTACGACTTAGCCGGCCCCAACTGTATTTTGCGTAATGATGCTCGCTTTAATAACAACGACCCAAATGGTACGGCTGCATGTTTGATCAAAAGGCCGAACTTTTACCACACGTCACATAAAGACCGTGACCAGTGTCTGCGAAACAGAGGCCGAAAGGGCGGCGCAATTTCACTGATACCTTACGCCTCTTGAAGTTCGCAAATGTTAAATATAATTGCATTAAAGGTCAAACTATTGAAGACTTTCTTCTTTTAATTTCGTAAACCTTAGCACAATGAGTGATAACGCCTTATCTCTTTGCTAGGTCCAGACAGTTGTTGAGAATTTCGCGAAAAACCTGCGGCAGCCACGCCAATTAAGGTAAAATTTACGTGTGTATTTTGCGCCTTGCTCAACAGAAACCTTCAATGTATAACAGCCACACGCTTTTCTCAAACGACATATTGAAATAGCTATTCACAGATAAGAATTAGAAAATATTAACAAATCGCTTCTGTTTGCAATAATTTTTAATTACGAGAATCTTTTCAAATTTGAGTTGGGCGAAAAAAAGAAGGTAACCGCCGTAACTAACCTAACGTGAGATAAAAGCCCACTCGCAAGGCTTGAGCAAGGCAACAAGCCATTGGAAAAACTCAGTCCATGATTCACAGCGTAGATTAATCTCAGGTCCACATTATGAAATATGCTTTGAGCGCTTGTGCATGGCCTGTTACTTGGCGCTGCTTTAATGCTCGCGCATATTGGCGTACACATTGCAAAATAAAGACGTACGACACATGCCACACAAATGAATAGAGCCGGTGTGGTAGCGCGGAACACTTCCATCTATCATTTAGGGGCTGCGCTTGTTTTTCTACTGAGTTATTGATATGGTTCACATTATTTCTTATTTTGCTTCGGGAGCCAAATAATTTGAACGTTAATCATGTGACGCCAGGAACGGCGATTTATGAATTCTTATGCTTAGATGGTATTCTGGTTGTTTTTGCTTTCATCGGGCCAAAAACTTTCTCTCCCTGTAGATACACGAGGAAAGAAAAAAGAGCCTCGGAGTTCCCTCTGCATGCCACTCGGAGCAACGTGCTAAAGTTTGTTTTTTATCGTAGTTCCTTTCTTTTTTTCTTTTAGCGCGCTATCATATGGTGCGCCGGTGATGGAAAGCATAAGCAGTAGTTAGCATTCGTATGAGCGCTCTAGATGAATGTTGCTGTTCCTACTAACGCGGGTTGTCGCTTTGCGAACGCAAAATGAGTTATGACCTTTTTTATCGACCGGCTCCAAACGAGCTTTCTCATCTGGGTTACGCAATGGAGCTGTCTGCGCATGCTGTAATGCTCACCTGCTGATTTGGCGTCGCCACTTAGGACGGACTTCATACCAGTCGTCAGCCGGTACAACATCGCAACACCGAAACTTGAAACATTTGTACAGCTCCATGCTCTGCAGAGCTTGATACAGTACAGGTAGCCCAGATGTCGTGCTGACCGTTGTGAGGATCTTTCCCTGTGTGGATTCTTTTATAACCATTTATCTAATTATCTATCGTAGCGCCTGACGGTTCACATGGTCCCATTGTAAGGGACTGTAATAAAGAAATCAGTTGGTAGTGGATGACAGATGGATTTGAGCGACGGGTGGCTTCCGGCCGGAATACTCCCCTTCTTTTTTAGAAGATTGCAACGAGAAGTGTTCTCTAGTACTAACGTATATGGAAGAAAGAAGAGAGGCAAATCTATTGTGGGAGAACGTGAAACGTGAAGGGGAGGGGGGGGGGGGGTGGCTTGTTAGGTACAAGAACTGCGAGGGCCTCATATTAGGGGCTCGTTGCTGTGGTATAATAAGTCTCCTAATAAGGAGGTCAGGCGCCTGTCCATGGCAGTAGGAGAGGAAAATATAAACTTACAATTTAGCACTGACTGGCTTGTTGTGAGAGTAAGGCTGAGGGAGCGAACATGGCAGTATTCATCTGAACACACCACACGGTAATATATTTATTTATTTATTTAGGTTACTTCTAAAGGCCCTGCAAAAAAGGATATTACATAGGGGGAAGGGGGGATACAATTGCAAAAACAAGTTGCAATTATAAACAACAATTACAATAACAAACATTAACTAAATATTAGGTATATCATAAAAAGAGAGAAAGAAAAACAACAGCAAAATATTCTACACATTTCCGTCACAGCGAAGTAGCTCTTGGAATTTTTTTATGTTAGTTTCTGTAGCGATGTGCTATGGCAAGTTATTCCATTCAATGACAGTGCGAGGTATGAATGAATTGGCTTAAGATGATAAATGACCCTTTGCGCATTTAACTTTGAAGGCATGATCAAGTCGAGAAAATATGACATCAGGTGGTTGAAACAAATCACTGCGAAGTAGTGGATGGTGATAAAGCTTATGGAAAAGTGTACGACGACATGATAAGTCTTCCGGTTGAGCCCGTTGTTTTAATGCTCTGACGCTTGTGAAAGGTGAGTAGTCTGAAAAAATAAAACGCACAGCACGGTTCTGCAAGGATTCGATATTGGCGATAACATAGGCTTGATCAGGGTCCCAAATGGCCGCGGCATATTCAATTTTAGGGCGTATTAGAGTGATATAAGAAAGCTTTTTTTTTTTAAATTGATAGGAGCGTGTTTGAGAATACGTTTAAAAAGACCAATTGAACGGTTAGCAGCAGCTAGGGTGAGGTCGATATGGTAATGCCATGTTAGATCAAACTGAAGGTGCACCCTAAGGTATTTGTAAGTTTTTGTTATTTCTACACCATTGTCATTGAGTATGTAAGTGGTTGGAATGAGAGCTGTACGACGAGTAAAAAATAACTGTTTTGTTTTAGAAACGTTTAAAGTCATTAACCAGGATGAGCACCATAAGCTTACTGCGTTCAGGTCAGATTGTAGGAACTGGCGGTCACTGTCATTAATAATGTTACGGTACTCTAGATGTTACACAGGCAGGTAAATCATTAATATAGATCAGAAAAAGCAAAGGACCAAGCACGCTTTCTTGGGGTGCACCAGATGTCACGTAAGTCGAAGAAGAGTTAGAATTATTAACTGAGGTCAACTGAGATCCAGAAGAAAGAAAGTCAATAATCCAGGCGAGCACATTAGGGTGGATGTTAAGCTGTGCTAGCTTTAGTAGAAGTCTGTGATGAGGGACCCGATCGAATGCTTTTGAAAAATCCAGAAAAACTGCGTCGACCTGAAAGTCCGCGTTAATTGATGATTTGAAGTCATTAGCAAAGCCAGCTAGTTGAGTGTCACAAGAAAAACCCTTGAGAAAACCATGCAGATTTTTGAAAATAATGTTATGGTCTTCAATGTAGTTAATGACTTGGCTATGAATGATGTGTTCTAGAAGTTTGCAAAAGTTGCTGGTTAACAAGATGGGTCGATAGTTAATTGGGGAGGAACGTTCGCCTTGCTTTGAATATATGTATTACCTTTGCTACGCGCCAGTCATTAGGAATTAGTCCGTTCGATAACGACTGCGAGGATAAACAGAACAAGATAGCGGAGATGCTTCTGGATGTATTTTTTAATATCTTATTGTTAAAGCCAAGGTGATCCGAGCCATGCAATTTTGAGATTGTTTAATAAAGCTGAAATACCTGCTTCATTAATAACTACGTGAGACATGCAAGTGTCATGAAATGCATTTAAGACAGGAGATGAGCTAATGTCTTCATTGGTAAAAACTGATGAGAAGGTAACGTTAAGAACCTGAGCACAATCGGATTTATTGATTATGACACCGTTACTGTCGGAAAGCAAAATGTCAGGATGAAAGCTAGGATTTATGATGCGCCAAACTTTATGAGGGTTCTTGGTTAACAGAGAGGACATGTCATGATTGAAAAACTGACGTTGAGTGGATTTTAATAATGAGTGGTATTGTCGCATTTCTTATACTTTTCCCACATGCCTTGACTACCATTTCTTTAAGCCTGCCGGTAAAGTCGCTTTTTTTTTTTTGTTATTCATACGCCGCAGCTTCTGATTAAACCATGGTGTATTGCTGCTACATCTAATGGACATAAAGGGCACAAAGTTGTCGATAAAGTTAGTAAGGGTAGTTTTGAATAAATCCTAATTTTGCTCAACAGTGCGAAATAAATATTGATTCCTGAACTGGACAGTGAAATAATCTAATTCAGTGTTAATTCCTTCATAATTAGCTCTGTTGTAACATCTGATTTGTTTAACAGTAGTTTTCGTTAAAGGAACCGATAATGCGTCCTGTTATTATGTCGTGATCTGAAATGCTGTCTAAATGAATTATATCTGAACAAATATCAGGATTATTTGTTAGTAATAAATCACGAATGTTGGCGGTTCTCGATATGCGGGGTGTGGGATTGGTGATAAGTTGTGATAGCGAAAAATCAAGACATGATTGAAGAAACATGTGAGCTTCAGTTTCACTCGCTGTGAACAATTGTGTGAATCAGTTTATACTAGCGAAGTTGAAGTCTCCAAATATGAGCAGCGTAGAGTTAGGGAAACGCGTACAAATTTCACACAGGATTCGATTAAATTCAGCAGAAAAGCAAACAGTCATATTAGGAAAAACTATACTTCAGATAGAACGGACATGTTTAAGTGCAGAGTGGTTTATATAAATTTTGTTCGCGAGAAGATTGAGGTTGTAGGCTGATATATACACTGCGCCCTAAATAGCCAGGTGGTAGGTTGGAAATATTAGCTATGAATTTAAGGTGGCGGAATAAGTTACAGCCAGTTCAATGACGACTGAATTTTTACATGCCGACACCGAAAGGGTAGCTACGAGTTCTGATGTAGAAGATGACAAGGAATAGAATTTCCAGCAATTGGATGCTTCAGCGCCCACTGAAATCTCAGAATATCAACGTATTTGCCTTTTGCCTTCATCGAAGTGTGAATGCAGTCGTCAGCGAAAAAGCAAACACTAAAGGCAGCTGTGCGGGGTATATCGCTAGTGTGTGCAGCAAAACGAAGGGAACCAACGGATATGTCCTGCTGCACGCTGAAATATGAGAGAAGGATAAGTAAAGGTAAAACACACATGCAACTAAATAATAATTGGGAATAGTTGGGCCAGGTTCCTTGGAGTTCCAAAACCGCTAAAGCGTGATTAAGTCAGTGTTGTTTTGGGTGAAGGGGGGCGGGGGGTGGCATTATCAAGAACTTTGTCATGGAAAGCAAAAAAACTATTCGCATGAATGACAAAGCTAAAATACAGGTGTAATTCATCAAAGGACACTGGGAAAATAACTGACTCAAGAAGTGAAAAATTATACCAATTAAGATAAACCTGACAGCTGGTGCAAATCTATAGCAATATGGTAATGAATGATGTGTTCGATATTGTTTAATAGATGTGAGTACTAAAATAAGTAAGTAGTAGATAAATGAAAATAACAGTGGCCTGTTTTCAACAAGCCAGAATTATGATAGCAATTGGCAGCCAACCAGTTAATAACTGAGCTATGAGTCAGGAACCGCGCCAAAATGTTTGTTTTGAGTATTTATTTTCAGCTTTTTTGTGCATCAGGCTTCGGCGTTGAATCTCTATAGTGTTTACTTTTTGTTGCTGCTACTTATTTCCGCGTTTCGAGGATTAGTTGCATGTCCCTTGTCAGAAATATGCAGCCCACAGTGCTTGTTTGCAGGCCTTGCTATATGGAGTGTAAGACATCGCCAGGGGTCCAACTCTACTCTACGGTGGGAGGAACTCTGGACCATAACTTCCGCAATTCGTAACTTATGTTGCACAATGTTGGATGTTGCACAAATGCTATAATACTGATTGGAATATGAACCTGGCTGTATATTTTTTTGAAATCTGTAATAGCTCTTGCCTAAACGGACGGCACGCAGAACAGTATTCCGCGGCCCTAATTATAGATTTATAGAAATTAGCAATTCATTGTCGAACTATTGCAGATAATGCCGCCGATGAAAGTTCTCCTCTAAAATGTGCGATAAGACGTTAGAAAACCCGCATAATCCGAGGACATGAGAACTAATAGCTTAGAAACCATCCGTCGCTCGAATTCAGTTCCGGAAGCCAAGTGATATAGTTGGTCTAATTATATATTTGTTGAAATATGCAATTCATTGGCAAATGCTCGCAGCTAACTTAGCTAAAATGTATCGATTCGCACCTAAATTTCAGCATAAGCATTCAAGTATTTTTTTTTTTTTTTTGTAAATGAGAAAGGGGATTTTTTGTTTTTGTTTTTTGTTTAGCAGTATGCAGAAATCACCCGCACGGCAGTGCTTGGAGGGAGTTTCAAGAAAAATGTACCAAGCGCACACGAAGACTAAAAGAAAGGCAAAGACAAGGAGAATAGCATACATCATCTGAAATTTTGTAAAGGAATATGCGGTTAAACGCAAAGCAAACCGACCTCAAAGAATGCTGTGAAGAACATGATGAATAGAACATTAATCATTCTTTCGTCTAAGCGATTCCACTTGCTTACTGCAAACCAGGAGAAAGAATTAGGAAAAGTATTTGTGCGAAATAAAGTGTCTCAAATCTTTCCGTGATCAATCCTGGGCGAAATACAGTCTAATGTAAAAACGGCAATACTCTTATTGATACGTATGTTGCCAAAAAATATGCCATGAGACAATTTAGAACCATATAATTTTTTATTCTTTGGAAAGGGGATTGTGATGCAAGCTGGGTTCCATTTTCATCTTCTGTTACACCTGAGGCAAAATTATTATTTTTGGCAACAAATGTGTAGCGCGGTTGTGGACCTGTTAAAACCTGCTAGGTTGCACGTATACGCGTCACAGATTGGAGATGCATATTATAGAATAGAATGCACATTACTCATGTCGAACCTTCTTTGAGAGAGAGGAGCAGTTTCGAAGTTTCGCTGGATGGCATATACTATAGCACTGACTTCCTGATCAAAGCAGTTTGCCTTCTTGCTAAGCGAACAGTTGCACCAGAAGTAAATGCTTACATACTTTCAATTATCAACACGGTCAAGAAAGTTTCCACTCAAAACTGCCGCGGTACACTTAAGCTTCGCCTTGAAGGGAATCATACTACAGCGTCATTAATGGCTCCCGTCTACTGCTTCCATTGCATATCCTCGTTCGCGTCCATTCACTCTGCTACTCGCTCAATCATTATCCTTTCGTTCGTACTTCTATTATCTCATACATACTAATTAGCTTGCAGTTGCAAGACACCGCACTATGGGATAGGCCACCCAATACAGGTATAATGCAATTGCTTCATTAAAGCCATACGAACGTGCCTGAGTGGCAGGGGGAGGGGAGGAGGGGGGGGGGGGCAGCGGGTCGAAAGAAAGATCCAAGGGTCCCGAAAGGTTCGACTCCCGTCTCATCTGCTAGTATCAGAGGAGTACCTAGAGTTGGCGGTAGCTACCAATCTCGGCTATGTCTTGCAGTGTCGTAACTTGCCACGACCCGACTACAAATTGGTGCTCGTACATGGCATCGGCCAGATGCCCTCTGCCAGAGTCGTTACCGGGATCTTTCGCCCTCCTTAAGCCGGCGTTGACAACGCCGCCATAGTTTTTGTCAAGAACGTGGCCTTTAATGCTGTCGGATGAATTCGGCATCGCTGTGTGGACTGCTGCCGTTCGCGTTAGACCGCACATACTTATTTATGCTGAGGTGCATTTTCGGCAAATTACACCATGATGCCACGCAATTAAAATAATCTCCAAAATGGTAACAAAGCGTCTGCAAATAATACCGTCGTCGGTGTATAGGCTTGTACTAGAAGGAATGCCTTCGGTAATATCTGATATATATTTAATACAAAAATTGCCCTAAAACCGACCCTCAAAGTACACCTGATATCACATAAAAAGATGAATAGGATGCAGTAGAAACCGCCGACAAAATAAATTCATCAAGCCAGCACCAACTCGCCCTCTTCCATGCGTGAACGGAGAAGTGTGGACCGTTAACTGTGACGCATTGCATCTTGTACCCAGCGGAGAACTGCGCCGAGCAGATGAAGGAATGACAATATGTGTAATATTTAGATAACATCCTGACCTATGTCAAACGCTTTTTCGAAGTCCAAGATCCAGAATCAACTTGGAGTGTTACCGTAAGAAACAAGGATGTCATCTGAAAATTGAAATAATTGGGTGACGCATCACAATCCTGAACTGAACCCGCCGGGGTGGCGCAGTGGTTACGGCGCTCGACTACTGTTCCCAAGGGTGCGGGATCGAATCCCGGCCTCGGCGGCCGCTGTTCGGTGGAGGCGAAAAGCAAGGCGCCCGTGTGCTGTGCGATGTCAGCGCACGTTAAAGACCTCCAGGTAATCGAAATTTCCGGAGTCCTCCACTGAGTCGCTTTGGGACGTAAAACACCACAAACCAAACAATCCTGAACTAAAACCGGGATGGTTTTGGAAAAAATCTTCTGCCTTCTGGGCGCTTCACTAGGACACTGCAAATATGTTAAGAGGATTTGCAGCACACACTTGTTAGAGAGATTGCATGATATTTCATAACAAATTGTTTGTTTGAAGACTTATCAATGGGTAGAAAATTCGCGGACTTCTATTCTGGCAGCATGTCTATCGTATAGTATAGAGATTTTTTAATGCAATGTGGCAAAATGACTTTAGTGTTTGGAATATTTTCTCAAAACACTATTAGATATTGCATAAGCCTGCTCTTAAAGCAGAAGGCTGAGTGAGGTGGCAAATGAATGCAAACAATTCTATTTTCCCGACAAAAACTATTAGGCATCAGCTTAGGAAGGCACTGCATGATCGCTGGAAAGTTTCCTTAGCAGCATTCTACGAATCCTGATTTGCAATATGCACTAAAGAGCATCGCCTTGCCAGCCTCACTGCAGCAAAAACAGTTCGACTCAGTGACAATAGAGGTACAAAACGAAATATTTCCTATTGTACTTCGCATGTTTCCGCACATATTTCGGTTTTCTGCGTTTCATATGTTAGCGAAGAAAAAAAAAATGAAGAGACTCAGCTAACACCACAAACGTGTATTCGTAGATAGATGTGTTTATTGTATGGAAAGGAAGGGGTAGGCTGGGATGTTTAATATTTGGCATGGTACTCTGCACTGTAGAAAGCGAAAAGCAGGAGAAAAGGGATAATGATGGGCGGCAACGTAGGAAAAATACATATGAAAGTATACACAGGTACTGTAACACGCATCACAAGCGCGACCTAAGTCGTGCTTGTGGGGCATGAAACGGCACAAGAACCACAAGCATGAAACGGCAAACAGTGCGCACTTCCTGTACGCCTTGCCATTTGTCTGGCAAAGCGCCTTGCAGTAAATCCTCCGAGAGAGACCGGCCAGCATTATCCTTTTGCACGCATACACTGGGTACAGTACTATTATATGCTCCACAGTCTCTGTAACACCATAAGTGTAACTTTTTAAGAAGGCCCTTTCTCCAATTAAATGCATGTATTTGCTTGTGAAAGCCCTATTAAAACCCAGTAAAGGAGCAAGATGCGTGATTGCGCGGAATTCCACGGGGAACAAAAAATGATCAATGTCCGGTTTTTAATTCTAATTTTCGGTTCTCTCATTTCTCTTCGATTTTCTAGTTTTCAGCATTATAAATTGTAACATCACAATTTTATTGCTAGAGGACATTTCCTTTCATGTAAGTACCAGAGTTGTAAATGAGAGCCTACGCTCCCATTAAGTAATCATTGATACTAAGTTTATATTATGTTTTCCACCGCGGGGCGTTATGCATGACGTTCGGAGTTCCTGACCCGAGTTTTGCCCGAGATTTTGCGACAGCAATGAACAAATTTGTGTGGAAAACAAGACAACACCTGACAGTAAAGTGCCGCGATAAAGCCACGTATATCAATACGAGCGCACTCAGCGCGCACTGCTTCATCGTTTCAGACATAAAAGATTGATCAATGCAACGCATCAGCGCCGCTTACTGTTATCAATGCTATATCGGAAATCTCAGTATCGTGACTTATCCACTGGCTGTGTACACACTTGTCAGCCGCCGCTTTCCGCATCTGTTTTGGGGTCGTCGAGGGCGTGTCTCTTCTTTGTTATCATCCTTCTATCCACGCTGAAATACGAACAGTGCATACGCGGTGCATTCTTGCGCCAACCCTTTTCATGTCTGTCGAATCAGTTAAAGGGTAACGTAAAATATTACGAATATGTATGCAGTTACGTGTTTTCTGTTTTGTTTGCAAGAAAGATTTGCAAGAAAGAAAGTATGTGGTGGATTCCAGAATTTTGGCACTTTCTGCCGAGAGCGACGATAGTGAACCCAAGCTTGCAGGCGGCCAACATCGATTAGGTACAGAGGAAAAAAGACCGGCGGTTGACCCCGTCGAACACACGAGGAACCTTGTGCGATGAGATGCCGGCAGACAGTTGCTGCGCCATTCTCGTTGTCTGCCTTTGCTCGAGAAGAGTTTGGGCTACTGCCACAGGCTGACTCTGTTCGCTTAATTTTGTCCCCGATCCAATCAGTCCGCTCCGTATCCCAGCCCCTTCCCTGTGCAGCGACGTTCTAGTAGTAGTGGTGCGAAACAAGGGATAGCTTTTGCTTGATGTACGCTTGATAAAAAAGCAAAAAAAAAAAAGAAGAGAAAAGTAACTCGCCGACCAAACCACACGCCCGTTAGCGCTGAAATAGCGCACAGGTGCGGAACTACTGCGTCAGAATTATTTATTAAATCTTTTTCTCACAATCCATACTTCTTAAAAGCTTTTAAAAGTGCAGCCGATTGGTGCGTGTCAATGGCACGCCGACACTGAACGAAACACATCAGTTCTGATCCTATTAGAAAGGTAGCGCCGTTCATCAGAGTTAAGGAGGATAAACATTCATCAGGCGGTACCAGCAGTATTCCGTCGCTCTAAGATTCATCACAAATGATAGGACCACTATGCACGCTAACAGCTGCTGTTGTTGTTGGTGCCTTTATGTCTGAATGGGCATATGACAGGATTTTGTCGGAGAATAGCGTATGCTCCGAAACACCGCATCTCTATCGTCGCTTTGTGTTTCTAACGCTTTTCAAGCTGCTGCAGTGACGTGCCAAGAGGTTTTTATTGTGTGCTGCAGGCAATAATAGACGTTGTAATGCTGTCAGGCCATCGCAGTCCGATATAAGCAAACACCGTCAGGCACGATTTTTTATTTCTTTTCGACAAAGCTACTCAGATCCGTCAGCGGTGTCGTTCGTTGTGTCTGTTAAGTTTCGGCGGTGACGTTTCTTGGTGTGTTTCAGCACAGCTTCGCTGTAGCCTGCAAGCGCGTCTAATGTATGTAGCCGAAATGACTGCGATAACACTATTTATTGCAGTGACAAAGCTCTTAGAAACTAAAACGTGCCCCATTAACCACTTACTGGGGTTTCAGGTACTTCATATCCAACCGAAGGAAAATATGAAACCTGAAGGGAACTATAGGCATTGGAAGGGGGTTAAATATAGCCCTCTGTAAGCTGCACGGCAAACAACGCAAGAACACAGCCAGTCTAGGCACACACAGGCAAGCTCGAGCAGCACAGCGGCACTTCGTCGTTCTCATCTTCGTCTTCGTGATATCCTCTCATAGTTCACTACAGCATAAATAAGCACTAATGGTTAAGGCAGCTTAGCTTTTTTGCTTTGTTCTGAACGTCCTTCTTTTTTGGATAAGACGTATCGTGATTCGTCACCATAGTCCAGTGTTACCAAAATAAGGGTTCGCGGATCACGAGGGCCCGTGAAGACCACGCCCAGAGAGAGAAAAAAAAAGAAATGTTGCCCAATATCTCTGGCCAGGCTACAAAGTTCCGCAGAGTTAAAAGCACGTAGGAGCCCGTTAAGGTTTTTAGTGTGAATGATGTGCGACAGGTGGCTGTACTAAAAAAACCTAGTTGTGGTTTAGCTCTGGTTAACCCTGTAGTTGAATTGCGAAAGCAATGACGGAAGCTTATTTTGCGTGCTACATAATTCCTTTATCACGCCCTATAAGTGCAAGGTGCTACATTATTGGGGACACTTAAGCTCGTCCTTTAAGGGTATGAGGCGAGAGCCTAAGCTACCAGGCCACATATAAAGTGACGCTTCAACCAAGACGTGCCTGCGTGTCGTAGACGTAACGAGAATGCAAACGGTTCTGGCAGGCTAATTTTGATATCACCCTCCCATATGAAAGGAGCGACCTGAATTGGCAGCTCCTGCCCGTGGCCTGCCATGACATTTGAATTCACGTTACCTCTATGCCACAGGCAGGAGCTGCCAATTCAGGTCACTCCTTTCATATGGGAGGGTGATATCAGAATTAGCATGCCTGCATTCTCGTTACCCTCCGGCACGCAGGCACGTCCGTACGGCTTGGTAGAAGCGTGGCTTTATATGTGGGCTGGTAGTTTACGCTCTCGCTTCATGCCCTTAAAGAATGAGCTTAAGTGTCCCCAATAATGTAGCACCTTACACTGATAGGGTGTGATAGAGGAATAATGCAGCAGCCAAAGAAGCTCCCGCCGTTGCTTTCGCAATTCAACTGGGTTAACAAGAGCTAAACCACAACTAATTTTTCTAAAGCTCCTTCAATGAAACTTTTGCACACTATACCATACTGGGCAAAAATAAAACATTATGAACAATCAATCGACAGCGTGGAACGGTAAACACATGAAAAGATGCACTTATAGTGCGGTCACGACTGTCCAAGTCAATTAAAGGACGCCCATAAGTGATCGTAACACCAAAGTCATTCTATAGATAAACCAATGAAACTGCAAGGCGTGCCGAGGGTTGAATTTCATGTCTTGACACCAATAGTTCGTTCACCTGAAGGCGGCTCAAAAGGTCGGAGAGAAGCCAAGTTTCGCCAAACTCGAGGCGTCCTTCACGGCACCCCTGCTTTTCAGTATGCTGCACGTTTCTTCCTTTGAAAGCGTACGCTACTGGAAAAGTCGCCCGTTACCAGTACTTGTAAGTTTTTGAAGTTATGTGAACTAGTGAGCAACACGTTCAATTCGTGCTAAGAAGAAAACTGCACGATAATCGCCATGGATTTGTCCCCAGAAAGAAGTACCAACTTAAACAGCCAAAAGTTCTATCGTTGGCCCTGAAATAGTGCACATTTTGGTAACATTATACCTTCAGATTCTTCTCTTCACGTTTCATCGCCGCTACCCTTCAGCCGCGCCCTTTCCGCCCCCTTCCCCCCCTTTCGTCCTTCAGGAAGAAAAGCAGACTAAGTTATTTCTTCCTGATTTATTTTCAAGATAGTACTGCTGAGTTAGGACTGCACTCAGTTATAGGCACAAAGCCAAATTTTGTATCTCATAATTGTAATACCACGGCCCCCGCGTTTTCAAACGTGTAACCTCATTTTCTGTTTTAAGGCTTTGGTCAGCAACTGCAGCACGGTTTTCATCAATCGATTTCCGCTTCTTCGTCTGTACCACTTTTGTTGCCCTTCTGCAAACCTTAAAAAGCACGAATGGCTGCTGAAACCTCCCACGACTCTGTTAAAAAAAAAAAAAAAAAAGAAACAGGATTTTCTCCAACATTTTTAGAAAACATAAGATGCATTTTGGGTCTTGACTGAATAGTAAATACTTTGATATAACAGGAGATGTGAGTCACCGACAAACTGAAAACGAAAGCGTACTAAGTCTAAAGTTACAAATGTGGTGTCTTTGGGCCAGCTTATCAGACAATGAAAATCGCACAGTATGAAGGTAGAAGAGTGCATTAACCTTAATAACAAGATATTATAAGTATCCTCTCCTCACCAAAGGCGCATGGCAAAGCAAATGCTTAAATACCTCATGCCCACATTTCGCCGAAAGGGATAGCCAGGTCAGTGGCTAGATGACGTATAAGCCGATAAAAAAATTCATGATATCAAGCGTTGAATGGTTTGTATCGTAAACCATACACTGCGAGACGAATTAAAAGTTGAGTTACAATGTGAAAAAGGCTGTACCGGCGGGTTTACAGAGAGCCAAAGGTTTTTCTTTTCAGTCATTGTGAACAACGAGGTTTCAGAGCGCAGCTGTTTGGCGCCCGTTCCTGCGTTTCGCGTCGGCGTTGTCCTTCGTAACCAGCTTCGCAGCTCCCCTCTCTCTTCCTCCGTGGCGGCGACCATGCGTGCTCTCCGATTGCTGCACGCGCTCCTGCCACCACCGTTCGCCGCTGCGTGAACAATGTTTTCGTTGAGTTTAATACTCGGCTTGACGTATACGTGAAGCGGAATCACCAGTTTTATCATAGTTGAGCTGTACATACGCCTTATGCTGCAACGCCCCGACACGAAATGGACATTAATGACGTCTGTTTCATGCTTTAGCTTGTTTTCAAACCATAACGATCTCAACTCATTGACGTTTCAGCCGGGCTCGCTTAAAGGGCAGTGAGTCTTCTTCAAGAGCTTTCCTTTAGTTGTCAGACAGCAAATCAAAAATAAAGCAGCACGCAAACCTTGGAGATGAACCATCGATCCTTCACTCCCAATGCAGCCCCTTTGGTGACTGAGCCATCATTACACTATTTTCTCATGTTTGCAGGGGTATGAACCCATTAGCTCATTAGTGCTGTCATGCGTTCGGAGGTGCTAATGCTGCTGGAAGGGCATCAAGAATGACGGGAGTGCGCCAGAGGACAGCGATGGCGATGAGCACGTATGGCCTCTTGACAACAGCCTGCTCAGGTGCTTGCAGCCATTCCTTCCGGCTTCCGTTCACGAGATACAATGAAAGCGCCTTCTCGTTAATGCATTTTTTTTTCGTTCGCGCTGACAACGTCACTGAACCTTTTTTTTTCACCAAATCGACAAGCAAAAATTGAAAATTGTCTTCACGTTGCTCTATTCGCTTGGTAGTAATGAAGCGGTGAATATGATAACCTGCGATTCTCACCGCTTACCTTCGAATAAAATTAACCATGTACAGATATTCCACAAAGGAAACCTTATTCGCGATTGTTTCTCGTACAAGCTATTTTATGAAAGTAATGAGGTGAGCTTTCCTCCTCGCCTTTTTTATATAATGAGTGAATTTTCGATGTATAAGAAGTGTATTACTCAAAGCAATTTAATATGTTCAAGTGGAATTTCCCGACCCAAAAATACTGGAAGTGCAAAACGTGACGGACTCCAATGACGACGGCATCTTTTATTACAATTCGTGCTTGTCCGCTAGACGCAGTTGGCTGCTGTCGTGGTTGTTTTGCTGTCAGGTTCAATTTTCCCCCGCGGCGGATGCTTTCGAAAGAGGGCAAACGCAATAGTTATCGGTTATTAAAATTTAGAACACGTTAAAAATCCCAGGTGGCCGAATTTGATGCGGAACTCTCCACTACAGCGTTTCTCACGACCCACAGGGCCTTTTCAGCACCATAAATCTACCTCTAAAATATACACAGAGAACATTTAGCATGTGGAACGCACTTCCATAAGCATAAATAACCAAAGGTGCGAGGGCTGTTAAATGTAAAATTAGAAAGGCAATTGTCGTCTGATTTGGTATTGACCACGGAGATTGGTTTGGCCAGCCTGAAATTAGGGGCTACAACGGGCTGTTCTGGTGCGCTTGCACAAGAAGGGTAATTTCACTTCTTCAGCCAGCTGTTGCATATACGAGTGAGGGTTCTAAAGGCTGGGATGAAGTGCCATACGTGCTTGCTCTTACGCGTGGCATCATATACAAGAGAAGACAGTGACCACGAAGTAATGGTTTGTCCAGAAACTTCAATTGCAGCATGCAGTCAGTAGTGTTTGCCAGAGAAGTGATCGAGCTGCACTTTACCATGTCTCTAAAATGCGGCTTTCTTCACAGTATAGCTTCACGGTGTTGCTCAATAAACCAGAAAAAAAAAGTGACTATGTTTTAAGTTTGGACATTTATTTTAAATAATCACTTTTTATCACGCTTTTGTGTCTTGTAGGGGATTATAGGGGTTCAAAAGTCGCCACTGGTTTAGGAAATTTGTGCATTTGAGAAAGTCCAGTACACTTTCTTGCACGAGCTGCGTACGGTAGGCTTAAGAAGCGAAATAGGGTGTTGCATCGGAAGAGTACAGCCAATTTCAAAAATGTTACTAGCCTTGTGAAAAACACTTTTCTTAAATTGGCTTTGAATTCCAATTGTTTTATTAATTAGCGAAAAGAGTACCTCTGGAGTCTCCTGGTATGCAGTAACGGACTTACTTCGCACATTCTTGTGCTTCTTTACATGAGCCTTTTGGAAGCGGCTCGAGTGAGACCTCCAGCTAAGCAAAGCCTCCTCGACTCGGCAGCTATAAGTACACGCGAGTCGCTGCTATCGAATATATCTAGAGCGCGGGTGCAAGCACAGCGTCACACATGGCGGCAGGTTGTTGCGGTTGTAATCGCGAGATGACATAACTACCAATGCTGAGGTGCCCTATATTTGGGGCACCACAGATTTGAAACCGCTTCTTCTTACCCTCTCTCCCACTGTCCGTGCCATTATAAACAAATCGCACCCTTTTAATGCCGATATTTCACACCTTCCAAAAAGCGTGCTTTAAGGTATTGATCGATGCACCCTTTTAAGAAGTGCCGAAAGCAGCACTGCACCCATTGAAAGGGTGCAAAGGTACCTTAATTCACCCTTTCTGGGCCTTTTTGGGGACTCTTGGCTATAAACACGAAAATGCACCTTTAATGGTGCGATTCGGTTTTCAGTGTATTCGGCATGAATGACGATTGCTTCCAAAGCGTCGAGCAGATCGCTCTGTGTCCACCATGTCTGCGCAGATGGGCTCACTCAACCATTCGGCTTGATCCATTCTGTGAACTTCAGTACGGAAAAATTTTCCTTGCAGAAAAATTTGTTGCTATTGCACTACCTCAACATGTACGCATTAAGTACGGTATTATCAAAAATAGTAAAGCAGGTTAATTAACGGAGTCATTGATGTGCCGTAAAAAACTGAACATCAGACTAACAAAACTACCAGACAGATATGTGGATGATCAGGTTTACGTCGGTAGCCTCAACGAATATATTTTATTCAAACTCAGCATGGGGCTATTTGATTTCGTGCCTTTCTAAAATTTAGCTGCATACAATTTGTGCGCAAAATTACAATCACACTGCTTGTGACTACTTGGCCGGATGACTAGTTTTTTTTATTGCGCTATAGAAATCTTGATATGGTCGCCGAAAGCAGCGTTTTCCTCTTCATTCAAAACATTCAAAGCATGCGAGTTAAATTAAGAAGAACAAAACAAAGCGTAAATTTCGGCCAGCAAGGGTGGGAATAATAAGATTACAATTCTAGTAAGAACCACAAAAGGTTTCTAATCTTTGGGCCACCAAATGCCAGTCCCACTTGCAATCCCATGAGAACAAACAGACCGGGTTCAATGGTACGCCGCCGGGAGTCGCCATGTTTGCTCTGCCGAGCAGTTAGTCTCCAAAGAGGACTAATGGTTGTGGCAACGTCGTTAGACCCCCAAAGGACATTCTTACCACCTTTAGTTATTGCGTACTTTTCCACTCCGAGTGAGTACCCGCATGTTGATTCTTTCCCGTGTCTTCCTCTCTGCTTCATCTTATTTGTCTTCCAGAGGGGATTCGCTTGATTTTATGCGCCATGCAGTCAGCAACCATCCCCAGAGACACCAATTACTCGACCTGTCCCTGTCCTTAAAATTAGCTTTTTTTCATTACTTATTAACGTTTAAATAGAAAACAAAATGTGCTTTGGGAAGCGGAGCCACCCTGTAATTTATCTCCCTGCTGAGAGAAACGTTGCGTACAGTCGTTAACACCACTCAGAACTCTGACATTGCTACACAAAGATCGAGAAATGTGCATATTAAATGTTTGCTCCTTCAATGAGCAACACAATTTAGTCAGGCGCGGAGACTGGATTTTTACCTTTTATAACGCTGATCGACTTAATTAAACTAAAGTGTTTTTACCAGCCTGCACTTCCAGAAGCACGAAAACGCATCTAAATGCGAACCTGTATAGGTGCGTATAACGAGTTTGTTCGTAGAAGCGGACGCGCATTTTCAGCGGGGCCGTAGTCAACCATAGGCATCGTCGGAGCACACATTAAGCCATTGCGCCCTTCTGCACTTAGCTATTTTGATCCATTTGGGTTTTTCCTATATATACGTAAATAGGCCGGATGTGCAGATTAATCAACCGCTTAAGTATCGATTGAGGGCTAAATATTCGAGGAATAGCGTTTGAATCCAGCCCCGCGACACGTACATGCCATGCACGTTTTACTGATTGCACTATTGCGAGATCAATGATGATTGGTTTGTGGGGTTTAACGTCCCAAAGCAACCCAGGCTATGAGAGATGCCGAGATCAATGAAGGGGAAAGCTGAACTGCTTGGGGATTGATACGAAGATTGTTTCGGAAAAATTATGGTTTAGCAGAAAGTACCACGCTAACACTTACGGAATTACCCATTTCTGAAAACGGATACCATTACCTCCCTTTCAGTGGATTATACCTTAAACGTGCTTCGAAGTTGGCCGCAAAACTTTAACTCTATTTCAGCAGCGTTCAAAGGTACGCACCTTGTATTAATACAAAAAAAAAAACTGCAAAAATGTGCACACGTAGCACTCCTTCCGCTATTGGAGTTGTTCTTTGCAGCGTTCTTTTGTGTATTTTATCCTCCTGCAGAGATTTAGCCGCAAACACTGGTGCGTAAAAAGAGTGAAAATAAGAAAGAAATAATACCAAACGGGTCCACTGCCACTGGAGATTAAAGCCACTCTAAAAAAAAAAACAAAAAAAAAACAGCAAAGCCATTCAGGTCATGACAAAAATAAAAGCCACGTTTTGTTTTCTTACTTTGTGGTGTCTTTCGCTCAACTAAAGAGGAAGGATAAGGGGTCATAGCACTGAGAATAAATGCCTAGTTTCGGCGTTGAAGTTGACATACAAAGCTCATTTTTCG
Organism: Amblyomma maculatum; assembly: GCF_055883805.1. NCBI lineage: Eukaryota > Metazoa > Arthropoda > Arachnida > Ixodida > Ixodidae > Amblyomma > Amblyomma maculatum. Next base: position 92,126,944 of record NC_139344.1, on the reverse strand, counting down.
CAGGCAGAAAAAAAAAACATTTCCATAAAATAAACAAATGAAAAACGATACCAACGAGGCAGTCCACTTGATGTGGCTATCATCTCAAGAAAATGCGTCTCGTCTTCTTCGTAGCGAAGCGAAAACCCCTGCTCAAAGAAAGTGAGAGGGACGGCGCTCAAAGATTCAGCGGACAGTTTTCCACACTTTCTCGTTTCAGTGCTTCACTGGCACGATTTATCCAGCGCGTGCTTTGTGCATGTGATGATTTTTGTTGCAATTTTAACTCGTACCAAGCATCTTTCCATATAATAAACCTGCACCTGAGAAGCTTTCTTTCCTTCTTGTATGCCCTGGTGGTGCCCGTTCCTTCTATGTTCTGGTATATGATCCGCTGAACTTAGTGGCGCTAAGTTGTTCTCCAGTGAGTCCGCATAGCTTCACCGTGTTTTATATTTAGGAAATCAGGCTCGTTCGTAAGGGCACGTAGAACGGATGTACAAGAGCGATAGATGCGCGAGAGAATAACGCATTCGTGTGCTATTTCTGCATGTTTCGGTCTCGTCGAGTGAATTGTCTATGAGATCGCAGATTGTATCTTCCTTTTTAACGTATCAAACAAAGGTCGCAGTCTGTACGCAGAAGGGGATGAGCAGACGGAAATCGAGGGAGAAGCAATCATTAAATAAGACGGCCTGGGTGGGCTTTAGAAGCAATAACAGCGGTGTTAACACTGCTATGCCCCAGCGATCGGGAGCATAAAAAGGAGCCACAACTCGAGGCGCACTAGAGTCCGCCTCTCGCCAGAGTGCCGAAACCTTCTAAAAAAAAAAAGGCGCTCTTTATCGCCACTACAATGTAGAGATACACCCTTGGATATTTTGTATCTTGAGTCCTTATATTTCACTTCAGAAATTCCGTTGTCTGCGACAATGACTACAACATGTTTTTTTTTTCTTTTTTTTTAAGTAAACGCCTCACTTTCTCGATTATAAAAAAGATGTAAACCCATATGCAGAGTTGACTCCTCCTCCTCTGCGCAACTCAGGGTGAGAATTGCAGGTTAGAGAAGCAGTTTAGATGTTTGTGAATGAAGTTCTTACGCAACGGTAATATGGTGGGGCATTTTATGACAACTTCCTGTTTCCTGTGTCTACTTACCTTGCCAAGTTTGCAACTATAGAAGCGCAGGGTCAAAAAATATTTGAATGCTTGGATTTTAACAGCGCAGATTGGATGTAATGTCAATCTAAGGAGCAGTATTTCACTCCCAGTTTAGTGCTACGTTTCACTTGCGCGCTCTATATCTTCCGGCGCAAACCGGTAAAAAATTGTTTCCTTCAGGTCCCGCGCTAACGCTTTCAAGAAGCATCAACAACAACAAAAAAAATGTTGCAATAAAGCTTTATGCCAAGGTACTGCGCTGTGAGCTCTTCACTTTCTTTTTTTTTCTTTTTTTTTTTTTTTTTTTACTCGTTTAGGTTGGTTGGTGGGTTTGGTTTGTGGGGTTTAACGTTCCAAGGCGACTCAGGCTATAAGAGACGCCGTTGTGGAGGAATCCGAAAATTTAGACCACCTGGGGTTCTTTAACGTGCACTGACATAGCACAGCACACGGGCGCCTTGCTTTTCGCCTCCGTCGAAAAGCGGCCGCCGAGGGCGAGATTCGATCCTGCGTCCTACTCGTTTAGGATTTTGAATTAAGCTTGTTCTATGAGCTTGGGTGGCTTCATAAACAAATAGTAAATAAAGGTTGTTCGAAACTACGCAGCGAAATAAATGCTATCTTTTATTCTAGGAGACTTCGAGAAATACTCCTGCAGTTTCATTGCCCCATACTGCAAAGTGTTAAAGGTTTTGGCGCAGTTATTTCGAGTAGCAATTATGCGAAGGATGCTTGCAAGTATTACCTCCTGGGCATTATTTTTTCCGAGTTGCTTGCAAGTATTACCTCCTAGGCATTATTTATTTCGAGTTGCAAATTGCATTTCGATTTCGTCCCTGCCAGCGGTAATGAGTTTTGACCACCGGTGCACTAGTCAGTCTTAGCAGAAAAACAAATGTAGTTGTGTAGCCTCGCAGTAACATTAGATATTAGGTTGTTTTTCAAAGGTGATGGACTTTTCCAATGGCACGCCCTTCACTCCCGATGGAGTCATCGCCTATGAAATGCTCTGGGTATATACTCCGCATCCGGCTTCGAGTTCAACGACGGCGTACAGATTAGCTCATCGGCAGCAAAAGGGCACAGCCGCTGGTGGTCACTGTATCAAATGTTTATGCAATACTGTGCGAGATAACATTTCAAACTATACTTTTAATATGACCTTTCCTAATTGCACTGTTCAATAAAAAAGATTCCGGCACGGCTTGTCAAGCGCTCCTTTAGGGCACTCAAAGCGTGCTCACAATGTATTCACTAAGGAACGCAGCTGGAGCGGCTCTTTGTTACCTGAGTGTGAACTGGTTGGTACGGAGATAATTGAAAGAGTTCACTGGAGGATGGAGCATTTATCTCCAAAGCTGAAGAAATTAGCCACGGAATAAAAATACGCCTTATTATCTTTTTTTTTTTTTTTTCTGTCGTGTTGCGAGAATTGAAGCGGCGACAGCCGGATATATTGTGTTTTCCTCAAGTTGCTGCTTAGCGCGATGACAACCATCGCGCAACGGGGCCTCTTGTCGTGGCTGCTGAACATTTCCCGAAAAGACGGCAAGAACTCAGCACGTTTAAAACACTGAGTCGTTGCTGCGTTTCGGAACGTTATTTGGAGTGCTCTTGAGACGTCAGCCGCGCCGTCGCGGTCGAGTCACAGCGATTAAAAATTCGCGCTAAAGCAAGCAACCGAGCATCGACACGACAAGGAGACCGGGAGGAGGTGCCGAGTGCATATGTTTCCTGGGGCGACGGTGCCACTAGCTCTCGCCTGCAAGCCAAGACAGCCGCGACACGCTGTGAGAGGCATCAGCTTTCTCGGCGCCGCAATTTCCGCCTTTCGCCTCGTAGGGTCTGCAATTTTTGGGCGAGTCAGAGGCTTTGCACCCTTTGCAGTTGATCGGAAGCATGCGATGTAACGGCGTGCTCTTTTATTTTGTACGGACGTTTTCAGGAAGTCGCGGGGCGAAGAGCAAACACCCGTTGCACCGCAATCTCCGATCCGCTGAAGCATTTCTGATGGCATGGCCGGCCGAACTTATGGGTCATCGCTTAGGCGGCTGCAGCCGCTGTCGGCCCTATATTTCGGGACTTGTAATTTCAGCGCGAAACTGGCTCGCGCTTTTCCCAATTAGTGCGCGAGAAACAATAGCGCGTGTTAGAACAACGGTGGCATGAAGCGCAAATTTGTCGCAAAGTGGACATGCATGCCATGGAACGTTTGTTCCCAGGACTTTGACCAGTGGGAACAATTGCTCGCTGAGGACGCTCTTAGGACGTCGTGTTCCAATCAGTGGTCCGGAGCATTTTTTTTTTCCACGATTTGGAGGAGCGTGTTTCAACCGGCGATTTTGTCGCACCCTTATTTATGATGAGGCCGCGAAAGATGTTGATTTCTTTTGCGGATTCGGAATGGTACTCTGGAATGCCGATTGGAATACGCTACTGTAGTAAATAACACTGATTTGATAGCTGCCTAAATGATACGCCAGCCCGATGCTGACTACGCTTTTACTGCGCTACTCCCTGCACCTCATTTGTTTAAATGCATTGAAAGCTCGACATTGAGTTCTCTATCAAATAATTCATAATAAATATCCAATTTCATTTTAGACATAACCTCCGGCTTCAGATAAAGCTCTTCTGCTCAAACGGACGTCTCGATTAGGTAACTGCGTTATTTAACTTACTTTCACTGCGCTTCCAACGAAGGTTCTCCAGATATACTGCTTCGTGCAAATTAAGGCAAAATCACACTAAGTATGTTGTCCATCTATTTCTGGGCGTATAGCCACACAGTACATCTCCCCAAACAATATAACGAAATTAAATCTCACTTTTCAATCACGTGCGGCATATTTATTCTATGGGTCGTCAAGCTTTCCGGAAGCCAGTATTTGCTTTGAGCCAGGTTTCAAGAGGGCTGACGAACTAAAATTGCTTTCCGCGAAAACAAACCTTGAACAGATGTTAAACAGCTTCCTTGCAGCGCCGGCAAGGCTTCGGGAAATGAAAAGAAACATCCGGTAAATTTGTCATAGCTGAGGCACACGCCGTTTACGAGTATTAGATCACCGCAAAAAAAAGGAGAGACCATAATGGCGGAAAAGAAAATAGGCTTTTTGAATCTCGCCGAAGAAAATATACAAAGAAGACCCTATCTTATACCGGTGAAAAAAAAAAAATATATATATATATATATAGCGACGACTCCTACAATACATGGCTCAAGCATTCTTTGCTCACAAATGAACAAAACGAGCATTCCTTCGAGCTACCATATACAAGGAATAACTTGGACCCTAGCCGCACTCTATACCCCGTTACGGTTGTCTCGAAAAGCATAAACCATACCTAGCGTCCTTCATACAATTATCCACGCTAAAAGTGAGAAAAATTGTTATCAACTATCAAGCCGTGCAACGCACCTAATCTGCATGAATGTCCTTTACACACGTCTAGAAGCAGAGTTACTGCTTTTGCGATATATATGTAGGCGTGAACACGTTGGCAAACACGTTTAACGAAAGCAAAATGAAAATTTATTCGCAAACATGCTCATAAACATCTCAGGAAGATGCTAAAGTATTCGCTGTTTAACCACGCTTTAGTGCTCGTGAAACCAAGGCAAACGAAATTGGGGCATGCTTTCCGATGTCGTCAAAGTGAACCTGAAGAAAAAGAGAACTTCTTCGATTCTACCCCAGCGCGGCTTAAACTAAGTGCATAAAATTGTTTAAGTGTTACTTCTAAGAGCACTTTGTAACGCTGGTGCTGAACCGCATCAACGGGACAAAAAAAAAAAAGAAAAAAAAAATAGCATCAAGGGAATATCAAGGTACTTTAAGGCTCTGTTAATGCTGCACTTTCGAGCCCTCACCGACAAGCGCCAAGATCAAGCCCTTCCCAGCAAAACTGTGTTTAATACAGAGGAAACGAGCGCTGCGTGCGAGCTCTTTGCTCTAAGCAGTTTTATATATGCGTGGATGGCGAACGTAAAGATCGTATGGCCGTTCATCTTCTTCCGGCATTGCGATGACGTTAGCTCGATGTTTCACCTCATAGTGACTTATTCCCGTGCAGTGCGATTGCAGTACTCGTCTGCTCTGAGGTTGAAAGGTCTAATATACTGAATGCACCTTATTTGTCGTTTCCAGTTTACAAGGTGGAATTAATTAAAATATATAGCGAGGGGCGGTTGATATATAAACACACACACACACACACACACACACACACACACACACACACACACACACACACACACACACACACACACACACACACACACACACACACACACACACACACACACACACACACACACACACACACACACACACACACACACACACACACACACACACACACACACACACACACACACACACACACACACACACACACACACACACGCACACACACACACACACACCACACACACACACACACACACACACACACACACACACACACACACACACACACACACACACACACACACACACACACACACACACACGCGCACGCACGCACGCACGCATATATATATATGTGTGTGTGTGTATATATATATATATATATATATATATATATATATATATATATATATATATATATATATATATATATATATATATATATATATATATATATATATATATATATAAACCCTCACACACATGGCAATGTGGAAGCGGGGTCGCCAAGTGGGCCCATTGAATAGAGAGCATTGTAGAAGAAACGATGATGCTACGTTCAAATTTTATTTAAAATGGCAGCATGCCTGCCCGAAACTGTCACCGCACAGCTGGGGCCTAATGTGCAGACTTTCTTTTTGTTTGGGTATTTATTGCGGAGTAGAGCGGTATTTTATTTACAAACAATTAGACCAAATGATACAGGGCGAACGAGACCGCAGTAACCTCGAATCAGAAATCCAAATGACAGAATATTTAATTTGGGTGCCATTCATTTTATTCTGGGGGCTGCACAAATTACCGAATTCTATAATACTTATTCCAAGCGCAAGTGAATATAATCCTCCTTCGGTCAAACGTTTGTCGCTATAGTTGAAGTTTGCGAAGAGTGATATTTGACATGCATTAGGCATCCAATAGGCTGATCACAGGTGTGATCACGGGACGTGGAGGGACCAATAGAATGACGAACAAGGTCGTGTGTAAACAGCGTATGTTAAGCGGAGAATGAGATCAATTTTTCAGCAGTGTAGTTGTGTACAGAAATTAAAGGTTACGTTTCTAAGTTGACAAAAAGTGTGTCTTTTTTGCATAAAGGGAGCGGAAAGCACGTTTTTTCGTCACTGTTTAAAGAGGCTGCGGTAAGGCTTCGATCTTTTGGAGGATTCAGCGGTTTCGGCCTCGAGAAATTCAGGATTGATGGGAACATTTTGACGTCACATGTTTAGCGGTTGATGCTAAAAGCGATTAAGACTTGACAATTATTAACGAGAAGATCGCAACGTGGCTCACGAGTCATTAGTATATGCAAGCATATAAAGGAAATGAATTGCTTTAAAAAAATAGGAGCGAGGTAGAAACCTAATCTGGAACCCTTAAAAGATGATTTAGAAGTTGCGCTAACTCTTCGTCTGGCTCGACTAAAGTGGGGCTTTATTTCTAAGCAGCGTGGTCTTCCTCACAGTGGTTTATATTACGACTCTATGCTGATGACTATGTGTGAGATCAGAGAGGCAATAAATCAGGGGTTAGTGATTGAGCGAGTAGCAACGTACATATTACTAAGGATTGAGTGCACGCGTGTGAGGATCGACGAGAGGAGCCGCTGGCAGGAGCCATCAACGTTGAAGTGTCATGCTCTAAAATGTGGAGCTCAAGTGTTCTGAAAACATTTCTTCTACTGGTGACGGTGGCTCACAGACGTTTTCTCCGTAAAACTTATGCCCCTCACAAGAAATGACACAAAATATTAGCTCATTATAGTAATTGCTTATTTCTCAGCATGATCATAAAAATAAATAAAAACTTAAAGCACGTCGTTCAAGATGATTTAATTTCGAACTTGCTAAGGTTTAGAAGAGCTATAGAAAAGCTAACATGACAGCTTGTATACCACGAAGCTGATATTACTAAGGCATATTAAAAATATTTACATGAATCGTTTGAAGTGCGTAATGTGAACCTTAGTAATAAGAGTACTAAGCAGACTAAGGCTTGCCATCCCCACTAATTTTGGACATTTTCTTAGAGAGAACTTTTGAACCTACTTTATCTAAAACATATTGTACGAATTAACGACAACCGCTATTGTATCCGGTGGTTTTCTATCGTGCGGCTTCTAGATTTTTGCTTTTAAATTTGAAGACGCATCTCACTGTTTCTTTTGTTTTTATGCCCAGCATTGTGAGTGCAGGACAAACTTCAGGACCAGAGTTTTGCTACGAGTTGAAAAGTTAGACAATTATGACTAATATTAGCATGAAAGTATCTTATAACCTTGACGGTTAGCACACAACTATTTAAAAACATGCCTCATTGATTTTCGGCAGTCTTAATTACTAGTATTTAGCGCAGACTAACCTTCCTAAAGGCACATTGCGCTGTGCACAAATTCATGTGCGCGCTATGCACAAGCTTATATCATTTCTGTCAGCATGCTCATAAAAGTATCCTAAATTGAAAAAGAAGAATGACATATAAACCATACATCAAAAACTGTTGGGCTCATAGCCAAAGCTAGATTGGGTCATACAAGCTTGGCAGCACAGAACAGACATATAATATAAAATTAAGAAAACACTGCTTGTGTCTACAGCATATTATCAAGAAAAAAAAAACCGGTTTACAGATTATCCAAAGTTGTTGGATAATTTGACCTCAAGCGGAATATCATTCCAGATTTTTGCACCATAAAACTGCAGCAATCGCTGACCATATATATTGTATGCTAATAGAAGATTAAAGTTCAGGTGACTTGCATTCCTGGTGTTCCTGGTAGGCATAGCAAAAACATGGATTGTCAGTGGGTAGTTGTTGGAGACAATCATGTAAACTGCTACTGACACCTTGACCTCAAACACAAACATGAATGGGCGTATATTAGTTCTTAATAAAGGAGACGGCTTGGCTGGAATCTGTTAGAGAGGGTCATAATACGTAACCCCATGCCCGCCTCAGAATTATTTTAATAAAAAGGAGAAGCCCATTTGTTTTCAATTGCAGCTTTAACTATTTTTTTTTTTCACTGATTGGAAACCTAGAACTTAGCCGCACATGGGCATAACAGTAACTTGTTATGTCCCACAGTTGCCACGCAAGTAAAGGTGCCCAAGAATCCCGGATTTAGTAGAACTCTCATAAAAAAAAAAAAGACATAGCTGAAGAGACATCAGAAGGTTTTGATGTCTCAATTCAGGGAAAGATTGAGTAAAGCCAAATAATTCAGTGGGTTTGACATTTCAAGCGCTGATGAAAGAAACTTGTCAGTATATCAATAAAAACTAAAAGAACTTACTCCTTTTTTTTTTTTTTCGAACGAATAGCAACCTATTCATCTGACCAACATACTCTGTTGCTCACGAGAAAGCAAGCAAAACAGCGCAGGCTGAACGGCGCGAGGGTTTCAGATCACGCTTTATCTAAACTATTCAATGATATCTTGCTTGACCACTTTATTGACATGAAACTTAGTCGGCATGATTAGTTTATGTAGTTCACAAGGTTTGATATCCTGAATTGACTGAAACTTTGGGAGATGCCATAATAGAGGTTTCCGGAAATTTTGACCACTTTTGCTTTAACGTACAGTCTTTGTCAAAAGTCTAGAGCTCAGGGGGTCTGCTTCTGAATCATATCATGTGGCCCATAATGCATTCCAATGTTTCCAAACTTGCTTAATGTAAGGAGATTTTTCGTCCTATTCTCTCCATTGAATAGGAATTCCAACATTGTTAAAGAAGGAATCATATACGGCTTAAAAGCAAACCTCGTGGGCTCTAAACTTTTGTCAAAGGCTGTACATTGACGTCGCACAGTACAGGGGCGATTGCTTTTCGCCTTCATCCAAAAACTGCCGTCGTGGCCACCATCGAACTCGCGTACTCTGTATCGGCATTAGAGTTCCCTAACCATTGAGGTATACATTGGTAGGCCTCTAGTTGGGATATTAGGCAAGCAGCTGACAACCTCCTTAAATCACAAACGCGGTTTTTAGCACCTACAATAGAGCAAGAAGCGATCAAAACTGTTCTAAGGCTAACATCAGCGTATGCGGTAAGAATATGTCTAAATAAAGCCAATAAAGTAAATAATTGTAATAATAGGGCGGTCTCTGACACAAACACACGCACGCACGCACACGCACACACGCGCACACCCGTCCAATAAAACAAACACACACGCAAGCACACACAACTACTAGAAGCGCCTGAGCTGATACGTTTCCGCTTAGAGCTCTGTGTTTTTATCTGGTTTCGCCTATTTGCTGTCGTTTTGTGTGGGTAGGACAGTGCCCTCCGTGAGAACGAATGCCGAAGAAGCCCCTGTGGAGCGATTTCTGCCTCGGTGGGCCCTTTCTCAAGTAAGAAAGTCCAACCGGATCCCTCAAACGCAGGCTAGGCTTAGCTCGGCGTTGCCGAGCGAGGCTGGGCTACGCGCCGGCATGGATTCTGCTCCGCCGACGACAGCTGTACGGATTTCCGCTGTGTTACAACCTGACGCAGCATCTACGTCCACGCAATCATCAACGCCTACATGCCCCAGTCTGCTTCGCCTTCGGATCGAACGACATCGGCTTGTCCCATGGATTGCTCCGCCGCCTCTGTGCCTGTAACCCTCCCTCAAGGAAATATGCCCTTCGCGCCGGTTCAGTTTTCCCTTCCAAGACCAACTGCAGCGTGTCAGCCCCTGACACCACCACAGATGCCGCCAGTGAGTCGAACCTCGCTTCCACTTGCTGCTAACTCGTTCCGCTTCACCACCAAGCCTACATTGCGATTTGATATAACGACTATCCCTCCCCGGTGTGTCACACAATTGACCAATTGACCAAGCCACAATTGACCAAGTTCTAGGTTCTACTAACTACTGTGGATTTGTCGTCCATCGCCCATCGAACACCATTACGGTGAACTTGCCCTCCTTGGTGGACGCCCAGAAAATGTGTGCAGTTACTCAAATTCCCCTGGATGCGAATGAGCATGTCCGAGTGCAAATATATTTTGCCTCCCGCCCTGACACCCTCCGCTGCGTCGTTTACCATGTCGACAGCAGAAGTCCTTCTGAGGAGGTGCGAGCAAACATTCGCTGTTCAACTCACGCAGTGTTGCAAGCACGGCCTCTGGGGCGCCGGGGTTCATACCTACTCACCCTGCAAGACCCGTTGACTCTGCCTGAGTACCTAACCTATTATGGTGCGATTATCAAACCACAGCCTTTTTCCGACCTCGTCGTATATTTTGTTATCACTGCTATAAAGAACGGCGCATGCAAAATACCTGCCCCAATCCGGCAGCTGTGGCCGACATGAATGAACCAATAGCGCTATGTGCTCTATGCAAAAAGGCGGACCATGACATGCCCTCCCCCGCTTGTCCAAAGAAGAAGCGAACGAGGCCGTCACGCAAACGGCCTGGAAAAGCAGATATTTCTACAAGTAATCGCTTCGCTGCTCATACATGTGACGAAATCGACTTCCCTGCACTTCCTTTACTTAACCCACCGGCTCATCATACGTCTTCTCAGCATCGTTCATACGCACAAGCGACTCACCCTCGTGGATCAAATAGTACATCAAGACGGCCAGTGCACCAATCACACGTGGATGCCGAAGATGAAGGCGCTGTTTTAGACAATGCCATTGCAGAGGCTCGCCAACGTCTAGACGAACTCACCCAGCTCCGAGAACAGCGTCGCTCTCACCCCTCTCGAACAAGTCTAATACCTCGTGATAAGATTTCAGATGAATCACCTCGAATAAGCATCAGACCCCAATCACGTCAAGACAACCCGTTAACCCTGACTACTCCGACAGTGGATAAAATATTAGCCCTTATGGAGCAGGTGACCTCCCTCATCGTAGAAGCTCTTCGGTCTCGCAATGGATAATGCACTGTCTCTGGTGGTGCAGTGGAATTGTCGAGGCTTTGCGAATAAGACATCTGAAGTGAACATCCGTCTTCGCGACAAAAAGCTAAAGGCGTGAGCGTTCCTACTTCAAGAGCATAACTCACTTCCTCGCCTTTCAGGATTCTGCGCTTACCATTCACCTTCCATTCCTGATCGCCGTTGTATCACCTCTTCCCTCCGCCCAGGTAAATCTGCAATTTATACTCACACTTCAGTTCCCCACACACCGATCGACCTTTCACGGTAGTGTAACACAAGCCATGAGGTGGTAGCACTCCTAGTTAAGCCTGTACGCACGCCACTTATTCTAGTTTCCTTTTATGGCCGTCCTGGTTCTGCATCTCCTAATCCTGGATAGGTTCGTTTTCTGCGTTCTACCTACTCGGGTATCCCTATTCTAGTCGGTGGAGACTTCAACGGCGCACACACCTCGTGGGGTTACCCATCGGACTCTCCCAGGGGTGCACACATCCAGGGCAGCTTTTCAGATAATTCTTTTCATCTTTTAAACCACCCGCATACATCTACCCGTCCACGAGGTGGGCTATTCACCTGATTTGACGTGGTGGTTAGGCCTTGGTAGCCCTTGTTGGGCTGTTGAACCAAATACCTGGGGATAGTGACCACAGTCCTATCTTTATCTCTCTCACTCCTTCGCGCATACGTAAAATATGCCAAAGTGTACGAATAACATCATGGGATTCTGTACGCGCAGACAATCGCTTATCTGATTTCACTCTATCATCAGCATTGTCTACTCCCTCTGCTGTTCTTGCGTCCCACACGATTACCACCGCTGTAAATGAAGAAGAGCCAAACCCGGACATCCACCTCCTGAATCTTTGGGCGCTGCGTCGCCAGGCGGATCATTACGCCGCTCGTAACCCCGATGACCCATCGGCTATCTCCGCTCTTTACCGGGCTACCGCACGTGCGAGGCGGTATGAAAAGCGTCTTGAAAGGCAACGTTGGGCTTCATGGTGTGAGCGCCTGTCCTCCAAGCAGGGCAATCGACAACTTTGGCGACTGTTTCACGCCATGGAGCGCTCTTCTCAAGTTTCTGATTACACAGAGCGCATACTCGCTTTGAGATGAATGTGGATGAGGACACTATTGCAAAACAGGCGGCCAGACAGGTTTTTCCACACTATGATTCCACCACGACTTCTCCACCTTGCTTACCGGTTACCAAACCCTCCAATGAAATTACTTCTGACCTAATCATAGCAGAGATGCTGGCCTCCGTTGAGATGCTGGCCTCCGTTGAACGCCTCAAATCTAACTCTGCTCCCGGGCACGACGGCATACCTAACTCCTTTATCCGCAACACGGAAGGGACTGTTTTGCAGGCCCTGCTTGATGCATTCAATGACGTGTGGCATTCTGGTGTCATGCCGGACGAGTGGAAGCATTCTTTTGTTGTTCCAATACCGAAGTCAGGTCATTCTTCAGTATCTCTCTCGGCCCTTCGTCCAATTTCCCTGACGCCAACAATCTGCAAGCTTTGCGAAAATATTCTCGTCACTCGCTTATCGTGGTGGTTGGAATCCCATGATTGTTATCCAAAATCCCAAATTGGCTTCCGCCCGCAAATAGGAACGGAGGACGGTCTTGCTACTTTGGCTGCTAACGTGCTTCGCCACTCTCCGCACAGTCATCTTGTTAGAACTGTGATCGCTACAGATATAACAAAGGCATAAGATAACATCCTTCACTCAGTCATTCTTGCCTCCCTACAAACTCTTGGTCTCCCTCACAGGTTTCTCCTCTCCATTCACGCCTTTCTAACGAATAGAACGTTCAGTGTGCGTGTCCATGGAAAGCCCTTCGGTCACTTCCCCTCAAACAGAGGAGTGCCTGAGTGCTCCGTTCTCGCCCCTACATTATTTAATGTGGCCTTCATTCCACTTGTTCGAGCCCTAGAGGCCCTCCCTTCTATACGCGTGATTGCGTATGCCGATGATATAACCTTATAGTGCTGTCACCCAGATACGTCTGTCCATCAGGCGGTCCTCCAGCATGCGCTGGATGTATTGACATTTCGCCTCCCTCCTTTGGGTCTAACTCTTTCGCATACAAAATCCTGTTTCATTCGCATTGGAAATAAAGCTGGCTTACGGAAAGCTCTCACTATAAAGTTTATGATATAAAATACCCCGATTCCTCAGGCACAAACCGTTCGCATTCTTGGTCTTCTTCTTCATTCCTCTGGGACTGGCACCCCGTGGCTGACAGCCATCCGTAAGTCCGCTCACGCTACTCTAGGTCTGATTCGTCGCATAGCTATGCGCTCTGGCGGCGCGCGTGCTCACACGGTCCGCCAGCTTGTTCGCTCTGTCCTCCAGCCGCGTATAATCTACCAGGCACAGTTTCAACGTCTCACCCGCAGACAGCGAGACTCCCTTGAAGCCATCAATCGTGAGGCTATGTGTGCAATAGCATGTCTTCCCCGCCTAACACCCATACCAGTACTTCAGGAATACGCCCAGCTAAATACGCTCAGTGAACTCATTGATCAGCGGATGGCAAACAGAGCTCACAAACAGTCTTTACAACTCCATTGTTTAAAGACACTACCTCCATGGTCGTACTGCCAGCTCACAGACAATACCCACTGCTTCCCCGTCGGTATCATCCGCACATCTACCTGAAGGGTGCATATTATATACCGATGCATCACATACTGCAGAGTGAGGAGGTACTTCGGTGTATAGTCCCTCTCATCCGCATCTCAACACTCACGTGACATATATACCGCGAATACGTGCGCCCCTCTGGCTATGGAACTTCAAGCCATTTACAATGCCATATATTCCCTTCCTCCAGTTCCTACATTCAATGCAGTTCATCTGTACACAGACTATCTCACTGCCCTTAAACAGCTTAAGGCCATTTGACGCGCATTCCAAATAACACAGTCCATTCATTTGCTCTGTTCAAAGTACCCATGTCCTGTGCGCATACACTGGATTCGCGGCCATGCTCGCGATCCACATAATATTCAAGCGGATGCTATGACGCACATAAACACGTCAGGCGATCCACCACCTTTCCCTCTTCCCCCAGATCCGTTCCTGTCCCATGTTTCCGATTCTCAAGTTCTGCGTCAGCGAACACGCGCTGTCATTCCTCCTTGTTCGCACCCTCTCCCCCGTAGTCTTACTTGGCAGGAGGAGGTAACAGTGCGCCGGATTCGGGCAGGGGCGGCTCTGACCCCATCCGTATGACATCGATGGCGGGATAAAGATCTGCCAGTGACTGACAGGTGCCCTCACTGTGACACTGCACCTGACGTCTGCGATGTGCGTCACGTGTTGTGGACGTGTCCTTCAACGACTCACATTAGACAACGGATACTCATAAGGTGGGCCTGCGGTGGAATCGCAATTGCGATTATGAAAAGTGGACAATGGACAATCACTGCAGCCAACCTCTGCGAATACATAAGCGCAACTGGACTTCACTTCTTCTTTTAACTTTCTATCTCCTGCATCCCATTCCCCCTTTCTCAACTTATGCCTTGTGGCAAACGTTTCGAAAAAAAAAAAAAAGAAGCTACTAGCACGCACGCGCGCCCGCGCACGCACGCACGCAACCCACGCACGCAACCCAAGCACGCACGCGCGCGCGCATACACATCTACCCACCCACACACACGTATATGTGCGCGCGCGCGCGCGGAATCTGCTGCGGGCGTGACTCGTGGGCCCGATTACAGCGGCAGACTGATATGTCTGCAATGATTTATTCGCCCACGTTAGCCAGTTCACTCGCGTACCGGATGCAAGTTGTAGCAAGTACACCGCGCATTGAAGTCACGAGAAAGACAGTCAAGCTTCAAAGATTGAAACGAGAGGGGCTTTATTTGTCAGTTTTAAACAAAACAAGCAAATTTGCTTGTTTTGTTTACCGCGACTAAATTAATTTAGGCATGGTTCGTGACTTGTCTGGTACGGGAGAAGAAACCATGCACAATATATAGATTGTTTATGCAACGAGGCTGTCGTTTTACTGACGCAGCTGATTTTGTTAGCTTAGAACCATGGTTGAGAGCAGCACGATCGTGGCGCGAGAACACGCTATTCATGTGATTTCTTCTGCCCACATCGGGCTTTCTTGCAGCTGGGGAAAAAGGCGCGTAAGGCTTTCTTTATCGCAAATAACGGAATAGAGGTTTCTGACGGGGATCTCCAAATTGGCAATTCGAATCCATTTCCTCAAAAATATTTAGTTATGTAAGTAAATAGAATTAACTTATAATTTACTGGAAATATTTTACGTGTGATACGCGAAGCAGCTACCAGCGCCATGCAACTGGCCTCTCTCGACTGTCTCTGCCATTTTCGTTTTATCCCTGTAGCAAAATCTAGCTGGAACACTCTGTATACAGTTACTCATAATAGTATTGAGGTGCCAAAAAATGTATTACTATAAACAATTATTGTTTAACTGGATTATGCAAAAAAAAAATAAGAAACCGCAAGCTTGAGAGCATTTTATAACAAGTAGCTTAAACTGCAGATATATTTGGAGGAAAAAATTTACACAAGCTTGCATTGACTGGGTCATTGCATATTTCACTCGTATCTCTCTCTGCAGGGCGTGTAACTAGCACATTACTGCATGGAGCATTTTTCTGCAAAAATGAAGTCCCGGAAGGGTTCTATCGTTAGTAAGGCCCCTTTTGCACAGGTGCCTGTTCGTTATTTGAGCAGAGATGACAGCTCAGACGATCGCCCCGTGGGGAGTGACCAGATTGAAACGATTTAAGTGCTAGATACGTTAATGCGCTCTCTGACTGCATCATTGCTATTAGCGACTTGTTTTACCACAAAAAAATTAACAAGCGGTAGTCTACGGTTATACACACTAAATCGGCGTAACCCGTATTATTATCATTTGGTCTGCATATATATATATATATATATATATATATATATATATATATATATATATATATATATATATATATATATATATATATATATATACAAAAGAAACTGGTGAGCATCACTTACTGTGAACGATTGGCTTCGCACAATCAAGGACTACATAATCAATATCAAATATTTAGCGTCATTGATACTGACTGCACCAGACCTAGTTCACAGCTCAAAGAACACTAGTTTATTTCCTTCAAAATTATTTCATTCTGTCAACAACCTGCAGCGTATACGAACCACTTTTGGAATAAATGGCATACTCCTACGGCGAAAAATAATTACTATCTATATTCAATGATAATAAATCTTCCAATTTAGGAAAGTAGATTTAATACCTTGAAAGTAGATCTTTATCGCCTTTAATAAAGAATGGTTAAGATCCTATTTTTCATACAATTTGTCTTTGAAATAACACCATAGGGCTCTTCTGAAAACTTCCGACCTGTTCACAATTTCCGGATGCGCAAAGTACGCAGGAAGCTTTCACTGAGTTTCCTGTTATGGTATTTTCATTGTGTTCTTGCTCGTGCTTGCATAGCTGCTATTACTACCTCTTACGTTTTTTACTAGATGAAAATACTTCAGTATAATTTTACTCTGCAACGAACAGCCATTTGAACGTTTAATTTTTTTTTTCGTTTTTTTACCAGAGAAGTATTCTTCAACCAAGCTTTTTTCTTTTCTTGCATATGTACTGGGATTATGTTTCGATGTGATGACAGCTGTTGTCGCAGATGCAAGGGGAACCGGCTCGTCAAGATGCCACTTAGAGCTTTATTTTTACGGTAATATAAATATGTGATTTTTATATTGCTGATTTTTATATTGCTATATATAGTTATTGCTATATAAAACACTAATACGCCCTAAATTAGAGTATGCATCATCTGTATGGGATCCAGGTTATGAAAAACTAATCACCGCTATAGAACTTGTTCAAAATAACTGCGTCCATTTCATTTATTCTAATTACAGCCGAACCGAAAGTATTACAGCCATGAAGTCCGACCTTCAACTTCCATCATTAAGATCACGTCGCAGAATATCTCGCTTAGTCCAGTTCCACAAGCTCTATCATCATCCTAGCCTGAGTGACGAATTCTTTTTTCAACCTCACTATGTATCCCATCGCACTGACCATCATCATAAAATCGGCCTCGATAGATGTAATACACACACTTTCTTACAGTCATTCATACCCCGAACATCGACTGAATGGAACTACCTTCCCGTAGATATTGTTTCCATCAATGATAACTGAAATTTTCGTGCTGCTTTAGCTAATATTGTATACTGACAGGAATTTTTGCACTACTACGTATTGTATATAATTTTTTGTATTTATTGTTGTATTTTAGATATTTTTGAAACTCATATCCTTGTAAACGATACGGTTATGCTTATTTTGTTTTGTTGTTAACCCACTCACCTCTTCAATGCCTTTACGGGCCCTGAGGGTGTTGTAAATAAATAAATAAATAAATAAATAAATAAATAAATAAATAAATAAATAAATAAATAAATAAATAAATAAATAAATAAATAAATAAATAAATAAATAAATAAATAAATAAATAAATAAATAAATAAATAATAGGAGGTTTGACTTCGCAAATCTTGCGCTGTGTCCGCACAGAACCGTTCCGGCCGCTTCGGCACACAAAAGCATGCTTTCTGGTGGCCACGTGGGCCCTCGATACTGATCCCCGTAGCTGCAGGGCCAACCAAGAAGGTGGGCACTGGATGCCAAAGTACTGTTCTTTCTCGAGATTGCAACAGTAGTGCAGCGGGGATTGAGATCCACCGTACTCGTTCTTTTAGAGAAGATATTAAGTTCGAATTAATATTTATCTATCTAACGCGACTTTCCAGAGAAATATTGTGGTACTACACATCATCAGGGCCATTCCGTCGACACCAACTGCCAAATGTGTCATGTCCGTTGCACTGTCACTGACACAGCAACTTCTGAAACCTGACACTCTTCCGTACCTTTTTCCTAAGAAAGGCGAAACCAGGAAGCAAAACGGACACTTAAACTACAGAAAAATTGAAGATAACATATATAAAGGGTGCGTTGGGAGAATAAGGTTGGAAACTTGGGCTAGCCGGTAACGGTGATCCATGACATGAGTGTGTAGCGCACAAGGACGAAAGCCACAGAAAGGGTGCACAACACAGGCGCAGAAATTGTACCACACTTTTCATTGTGCACAACAAAACTTCGGTGGCATTTGTGCATATCCTAGGAGTGTTCACGAGTGTGTTCGTTAGTTTCAATCTTCTCATTGATTCGAATGACCTCCGATGTAAAATTATCTAGGATTCGATGCGGAACAAAACTAAATGGAATGCACGCTCGCCTTCCTTATTTCGAATTTGCAGCACCTTCACCACACAAACCGCCCGCAGAGAGGATGCTCGAACTGGCAGGAAAGTAAATAAAGGCAAACTATAGCATTTTCGTGCCAGCATGCGCAAATATAATGAAAACTCAGCGGGCAACAAACTTCTTCGCCAAGGCCCAAGACGTCTGAAAAGTAACATAGGTGGCGTTATTTTCTGAAGCATGAAAGCGTAGTAATTATGTTCCACGCACACACAAAAAAGGCCCGCATATTGTTTCATGTAATTGAGCTTGCTGTTTTTGTTTTAAAACACTCACTGGGCTGTTGACAACGTTTTGGAGATGTATAAGTCTTACATCGAATAACCTTCCTTCTTTCCCTCTCCGCGGCCCCTATCAGCGGCTCTCCGAGCGGCTTTAATATTACTTTTGCTGAGATGTTCTAATACGTTATCTACGTTTCACAATATTTTATGTGATCCATCTTATGTGCGCTTTCAGGCATTGCAGAACGTGGCTTTCAAAATACAATCCGAATATCTTGTTGTCTTTAGAGCTTATTTTTCTTAGTGTGTACAGCCATCTCAGTAGGTTGTTTTTCATAAATTATAGGAACTGTTCATGTGTATTCATATCAGTTTTATTTTCTTAAATTGTTCCATGTGGATGAAAATGCTTTGTGCGAAATGTATGATTTTGAGATGAAACCTTTTATATAGCCATCTCAGTAGGTTGTTTTCCATAAGTTATAGGAACTGTTCACGTGTATTCATATCAGTTTTAGTTTCCTAAATTGTTCCATATAGATGGAAATGTTTTGTGCGAAATGTATTATTTTGAGATGAAAATTTTCCTTGTGTAATTAGTATATGGTAGAAGTAATTGTAACCATTTTTCACTGTCGCTATTATGTGCGTTTTTATCCTAACAGTGTGTGAAATGACAAACTGTTCCTGATACATGTTTTTAATTTTTAATGCCGGAATCTGTGTGGGGGCAGGTACCTCTGTCAGGCTTTCACATAGCCTTTAGTCCCTGCCTTCTGTCGCTTGTACGAGGAATCAATAAACCAATTCCAATTCCAAGTTAAACCACAACTAATCTTTTTTAGATACCTAGTGAACCGGCTGTTCGAACGCAGTAAGATGGATCGACGTCCAAATGCTTTTAATAAGTGGTCTCGTGGTGCATTCCTTTCAATAACGAGCCCCATTGACGTCGGATGTTTTAGTTTTATACTGACCGGTGTCAGCTGGATTGGTTTTTCAGGAGCTACTAATGTTATCATGAAATGTTTTGCTGAGACGTGCAGCGATGTCCCATAACATGTAACATGCTTCAAAGCATGCTACCTTTTCAACCCTGTTACCATGGGTATCAAATAAATCGGATTTTTGAGCTTAATGAAGCTCTCTTTCCGATGAAATGTGTTTTACTTTGCTTAAAATGTGATAACGCTTAAATTATGAATGACAGCTCTATTTCTGCCGGGACATTTCATGAACAGTTATTAGGGATGACGAATAAAAAGCCTGGCGTTTCAGTGTGCACTTTTCGCTCATGTTTGATGCTGCTCATTAACGAACTTTACGATGTATGTCGAATAATGACGGAAGAAAAATGCATGACTTCATCTTTAAAAGGTATGGTGGGTACTTGTGCAGCGGTGAACAACTGAGTTAATTGGAACAAGCTAATCACGTGGGCCCGGTAATGTTACTTCCGCAGTTATCAAAATTATTCCGAGGCCTCATGTTTCTATTTTTCGCCACATCTCTTAATGACGGATACTTGCCCAGGTGGCCGCAATGCGTAAGAGCGGACCGCTTAGTGCGGTTCAGAACTACAGGCCGCTGTCTGCAGCTATCGTAGGTGGTGCAATAATGCAACCAGTGGTTTCCCCAGCTGAACTTAATCAACCTAGGGACCATCGTGCTATCTGCTAGGATATTGTGGATTTCTGGTAGGATATTGTCGCCCCGTACACTTCCAGAGTTCACACATGATTTGGCTTTACCTAGTGGTAAATACTTCATCATTGATTTATTTTTTTTTTCAGTTCAGCAAGGCAGCTGATGTTTTCGACATCATTTATTTATTTCTAAACATCTGTCGTAAAAAATTACTTAAACGGATAACAGAATACATTTCACTTCGGCAGCTCTCAGTGGCTATGAACCGTTTTTCTTCAAGTTACCTCTCTGTAACGTTCAGTGTGACCGCTGTGCCCAGTACTGGGGCCAGTTTGGTTTTTAGTTCACATGAATCGCATTACACGTGACATTACATCATTTGTTGCGATCATTGACACTGCGTCTTGTATCGGGGAAATACCATCGCCAGTGATAACACAGTGATGCAAATTAATTTGAATTTTATGACGCATGATGTTGCAAGTCACGTGACACTTCCAGGTGGCTCACCGAAAGTGTTGAGTCATTACGGTAGTCGTATTACGCTCGACATACGAATTCATTTGACGCTTATCCTTATAAGGTGCAAAGGTGATGTTATCGCGCAATGCTGCACAAATTACGTGAAACTTGTGGCCATGCAACGAAAACACTTCCTTGTTAGAATAACTTTGTGGCGCGCAGTGGCGAAAGGTGAAGCGAAGCCACGTTTATTCCTTAGCATGTCTAGCCATGGCGGGAGATGAATGTGGCAAGCCTTGGAACGGAGGCTAATGGCGGGCGCTACATCCAGGCACCATATATGCTTTGCTTTGCTCGCACTCGAGAATCATCTACTTCCTCAATTTTGAAGAAGTAGTAGCGTTACATGTTTTTGAAATACTAGAAATAACTCGATTCTATTGATACTAATCCTTAGACGTTTCCAAGAGGGGAATTTTAAGGTACATAGCACACAGCTATGGTACATAGCATTTTAAGGTACATAGCACACAACACTTCTTTTTGACTAAGTGAAAATACTTCTTCTTTACGATAGTCTTATTATACTATAGAAATCTATTCTCTTCCTATAAGGTTGTAACAGTGGTCTTTTATGACACAATTTACTCTCAATCGCAGAATGCACTGAGGATCACCAATCGAAACATGTTTCTTCATCAGGTCATACTTATTCCGCATAAAAGGGCACTCATGAGTATCGGGTTGCACAATTTTTACGTCTTTATGCTAGTTATTGTAGGTGACGTGGCCTTATAACTAAAAAAACATTATATTTCTTTTCATGCTATCATGTATCGAAAAAAAAATGGTTCGTTTGATACCCAGATTTATTTGGTTGACGCAGTGTCATGTCAGGTATTTCCCCGAGAATTTCATCAATACATCCTAATGCCTATATTTTGTGTGCTGAAGTTTTTGCTACACGGATTCCATGCCGGAAGGCGAGACTTCACCGTACTTTCGCCAATATCTCGTGTATACACTGGCTTTTCTATATCCGTCGACCTATGCCCGCTGTTTGCCAAAGCCAGTCGCTAAATTGGAACCGGTATGTTGGAACCGGAGGATTTCAAGTGGTTGGTCCGGTTTCCGATGCACTTCCCAAGGAACGCATTGAGACACGTATCTCGTTGCGCTTTGCGGAGATTAAGCATAGAACATGCATGACAAGGACTAACCTTACAAACATGTCACCTAGGTTCTCTTAAGGAAAGCGAAAGCAGGCTGTAAATGGACAGATAGATAGCTAATTTGAACGCGTCGTCCTATGCGTGAAAACAGAAAGAGAGAGAGAGAGATAATGAAACAAAATGACAAGAACAGAGGGAGCAGTTCAGTATGCGCCTAGCGGTCTCTGTAAGATAACACGAAGCCACTGTCGTCGTTTGAGTGGCCTTCTCGAAGAAAGAGTAACTCTCTCAGTAAACTGTTCGAAGAATGTAAACGCACGTCGCCGCTTTTGAGGCGATCTGACAGCGAAAGAGAATGCAGTCGAAGGTAACGGACGGGGTCGTTTATTTCGCTGCCGCTTCCTCCTTGGAAAGCTCCGCGAAAGTTTTTCTATGCTTTTCGTTTCTTTGCCCTGCTTGCTCGGAGCACTTGGCTCAGCTCGACCGTTTCCTAACGGGAGCGCAAAGCTCGTTACTTAGGCCCAGGAACGGGAAAAGACCGCCTGTCCAGCGGGAAACTCGCGCCAAGTTTCTCCAGATTCGCTTCGTTTCCGGGCTCCATGGAGGCGCTTCAGCATAACTTATAAGATAAAGTGGTAAGCACTGAGAGACAGCCCCATTTCGGAGCTGCTCTTCTTGCAGCTGCTGTGCTTAATGCCTGTGTTTCTTGGAGTCCTGACGCTCTCGCTAAACCGTCAATCGAGCGCTAGCTATCGCGTCTGCTCATTTAACATATAATTGAACATTCAAATAAATTAATGGGAGCACCATGCCTTTCGCTATGAATAAGCGTCATCCATGTGAATTCTCTTAAGGTTAGGTGACGCGATCATTAAAATGCGTCGCCATGTTAAGAGGACAGACAATGTCGTGTTCGTTGTTGAAGCTTCACGAGCCGCGTCATAACGTCGGTCTTATTCGGCTATATTTTGTCGCTGTGACGTCTCTGAAATTGGTTTGGTTTATCGGATATGACGTCGCAAAGTGACTCAGGCTATGAGGGACGCCGTTGTGGAGAGCTCCGGAAATTTCCACCACCCGAGGTTTTTCAACGTGCACTGACATCACACGGGTGCTTTGCTTTTCACTTCCATCTGAAGGTGGCCAACGCGACAGAGATTCCATTCCACGTCCTTGGTTTCAGCAGTTAAGCGCCGTTACCACTGAGCCACCGCGGTGGAGCGGATCTCTTAAATTGTTTCACTGCGAAAATAGTTACTGTTTCTATGTTTGTTAAAATTAAAAAGCTTTAGTTTTCGATGCTTACCTTAACTGGAAGATATGATTGCCACATTACGGTGACTGTAATAACTAAAGAAGCAATTCGTTAAAAAGCACCAAGTGGCCTCATTCACTTCGACTTTTACCCGCAGCCTCACAATTAAAAGCAAAGCCTAGCCCTTCGCGGTGGTTCACGTTGAATGATGTTACTTTCGGGACTGTATATACAATGAGTGCTTGTGTGTTTAGGAAAATTGACAGCCTTTCAAATAAACTACAATGTAAAGCCACAAATTCGCATCTACGATGCAAAAGTAAGGCAATTGCTAGCGGTATTCTTAAAAGGCCAGAGCCACTTGCTCTGCACAGGTCTGTCGCTGTCTACTGCTAAAGCACTCGCTCTATCTTTTAAGGAATAGTTGGCATAAAAGTAAACCGCTGCTACTGGGCATTAACAAGTCGTATTTGACGAAGTTACCGCGGAGTGCAAGATAAATGGGCTCTCAACGTCTGTGGAAGCCTTTCCGTTACTCTTCACATTTTTTAACTTACGCGCTTGTTGTTATTTCGCGAGCGGTGGTTATTCGTGTTCTTTTTTTTTTATTTGCCAGCGAATCGTCGATGACAAAACCTTGTATTCAAGCAATAAGTTCTTCTCAAAGCGCAGAAGAGCACAACGGCCTGGTGCCGGTTAACCGGGAGAACCACTTTGCCAGATTTTTCTGCTCCACTTTGTCATCTCCGCGGTTCGCTTCTGCATTTTTTAAGGGAAGTGGAAAAGTTTTTAACTTTGCCCGACAGAGATAAATGCTCGAGCTGGGAAAAATTTAACTTTCTTAAGAGCTTGGCAGTGTTTATAAATCATGTAAGTACTTGACATAAAAAAATAAAAATAAGAGCGCGAAAATTAATGTGCGGTGTGTGCTCCTGCAGCGCTTCTAAATGGAATCAGAAGCACAAAGCGCGGTCACGGTCAACAAGAAATTGCACAAATAGTTCCCCACAACGGCGATGTGCATGCGCACAATGCAGAGCCAGAGAAAAGCTCACCCAAGAGCTTCCGAACAATCTCCAGCGTACAAGAGCAAATGTTTGTTAGTGTGGGCGAGTCACTTTTATGAAAGCTATTACTGCCCCCACTTGGCTCTGTAGTTGGTTTTTTTTTTTCTGCATGACGCGATGATCAAGTCCTATAGTCGAGGCGTGCCATTCTGGATATGGCCGTAAAGCTGGTCAAACAGCGCGTGATGAATAAACCTTCCCTGTTTACAAACAACGCTAGCGCAAAGAAATGGCCATTCTGGGATCCTTATACCTCTCACACATGTACCCCCCCCCCCCCCCCCCCCCCCCCCTGTCCGGTTAATCCTGCATCTATTTGCTTCTTACGACCCACCAGAGCCACCGGTCATGAGTGCCGAACACGCTGCACAGCTATGTCCACTGCCGCATGTTTTGTCGCCTACAGCTAAGGCTTCCAACCTCCATGCTTGCCTCTCTGCAACTTTTCTCCGGGTTGCTTTGATTCCTTGTCATCCCACAGAACCAAAGAGAAGTATGAATGGCCTGCAAGGGCCTGCGGCGAAAGTATTGAAACTAATTTTTTTCCCCGTTCTTTATTCGGTCAGCCATAGCAGCTCTTAACTCCTAACATCGTGCAAAAATGAGAAACCATACCGGTTTTAAAGAATAAAAGCAAGCCGAATAGGAAGCAAGAAAGTTAAACTGGGGAAATTGTCAACGCGTTGAAAGGTTTCCTCGGTCACTTTTGCGTTTGCGCGGCTGCAGCCATAATAGCAACAGCGCGTTGGAAAGGTACGCGGTTGCAGGAAGCGAAAATGGAAAGTTAGATTCGCAATGCTTTTCTTTTTCGCCTGGTGAAAAGCCCCATCTCGTTGCTGAGAAAGTCTCCTTTCTGGTAAACTCCTGAACGATGGTAAAACTTGGTTATTCCTCTGAATACCACTTTCGATCCGAGAAGTACTGCTTCATTCTACCGAATTTTCCCGATTACGTCCGGCCTGCGTTTTAGTGGTGGTGCGGGAAATCGCGTGTTTCTCATAAAGCGACCAGAAGGAACGTCAGGCGTCCTCCAGCAACACCACTTATAAATATACTAATGGGCGAACGCTAACCCAATGGCTCAATGCTATGTCAGCGCCCCGCCCATTGAGGAGTGTGGAAACGAAGTTTTGCTCTTAGGTCTATACATGTGTATATGTGCTCTCGAATCGTAAATATTATATCTCACACTACTCACAGGAGGAATGGTGTGCCTTTTTCTTCTTTCACTGCATCATAGAACGGATGCGGCATGAAGACGTGGTCACCGTCATATCGAGGATGGTTCAGTATCAAATAAGGCCCCTAAGTTGGGCACCACCGAGTGCAAATTCTCCGCACTTTATGAATTTGAAACCAAGATGAACCTAGAAAGTTTGCGCTCTGGTATATTTTGCTACAAGTGCCTACTCCTGCACGAAAGTCATTCTCTTGAACAAGCCCCGCCGTATTCGCTTATTTATTTCAGAAACTCAGGGGTAGCGGAAGCCTGGCAATAGGAGCACTCCTGCATTCAATGACCTTTTGGCCACACGTACCTCCTCCGGTGATGAGGATTCGTTTTTGTTACACACGGATCTCTGGTGACTTATTCTTAATCTTAGCCACGCAGCACACCACGAGAAAGGTTAAAGAAGAGAACTTCGTTTTTTTATAGGTGGCCGGGACATCTGCGGGGAAAGTGCACACAAAAGGAAAAACGAAACGAAGCCTTTGAGGCGTATCTCTTTATATAGCGTCGATTGCTCCTTTCAGCAGCGCAGGAACTTCGGCTTCCTTGCAGAAGCGAACAAAAGAAGAAAACAAGAACTAGAGCTTTTAACAGGTTCTGTTTCCTCTCCTGCGTATTCATCTTAGTGCGATGCTTCTTTTCTACAACGTCTCCGTACGAAATAGAGCATTGAAGTAATGCCTTGAGCTAGTGATAATAGGGATTCGCTGAAAATAGAATGCCTCATTGCTGACAAGAACCCCATGCACTAACTTCAATGCAGTGCAAGAAAAGCCTAAAGCCCACATGCACAGCCAATTTTCATAATTTCGAACTTTTCAGGAAGGATGGTGGCAGGCCAACTTTGGAAATCCTGAAAGCTGTGGCTATTCTTAATTCAGATGAGTCTGCATAGGCTGTGAGGCTGCAACAAACAACTAAGTAGCGTTTTTGTGTGAAGCTTCAGGGAGATCAAAAAAGATGTAGACCATTAAAATTAGTTCAGTGGTATAAAAGCGCGTTAATTGTGAACAAAACATTATTTGGTGCTGTAGATTCGTAACAAAGCAGGAGTTAGGGCAGTAAACCTGCAGTCGTGCTTTGTGCAGGTTTAGGGCATTTTGCGCTCACAAGTTGTTGGGTTTGTGCCGATCCTATGCCCTAGTCTTTACGGTCGAGAACTCAAACATCGGCGGTGATATCGTTAGGAACAGACTTTACACGAGCAGTGTATTGCTGCGTAGCATTGTGAGTTAGGGCAGCTATAAGAACGAAGCTCGTCTTTAGTTATATGGGTGTCTGTAGCTCTGGCTGTCATTATGCTTGCTCAACCACTGGCTGTGAGAAATAAGTGCCAGGACTTCCTCAGGATGCAACCGATTTGGAACTTCATAAGTGGCCGTATGCCTACATTCGACATCCTTGTGCGCGTCTTGTCAACGAGAACGCGGAAACTACTTCATTCTTATAGGGCACACTGATCTTGATAAATTAAATCATTGAAAATGCACATCAAGAGCGGCGGTTGTGTCATTAAGAGGATTAAGTGTCCCGAAAAAACCAAGGCCACCCATGGCCTTAGCGTCTGGAAGCTCCAGCGCAACGCCTGTGTATGAAAAAAAGAAAGGAAGGTCTTGTCTCGAAAGATCAGACGAAAATTAAGCAGGAGCAGCTCCACAACGTGCTGAAGCTCAGCGTCTTTAGGGCGAAAATTACGAACACATAGTGAGCTTCGTATTTCCCGATACCTTCCGCTGTGACAGCATTAACGCACAGTAGCTCACGATATGCATACGGTGCTAGTGTGTGCGTTATGATGCAGGCTTACTGCCAGACGGGAATTTCTAAAACCTAATATTTTGGTTTTTGTTTCCGTGTTTTTGTAGTCTTGAGCCTCCGAAAAACCTCGTTCTGCCGATGTGAACATAGGCTTTGATTACAAAAAAAAAAAATGATTAAGGTGCGAAATAGCATGCGCCCATTTGCATTTTAAATTAACAGAGGCGTGTTTACATCTGTGATTTATTCATAAAACATATACATCACAGATATTTTATTATGAACGACGAGCAGAGGCTCTAGATTATATTGATGTTGCTGTCACTTTTATTTTATAAACCATAAGGGATGCGTCTGTGTCGTGCCCTCTTGTAGTGCAGGTGTAATTCTACTGAAGGGAGTTGTGTTGTACACATCCAAGAGCAGAATTATTAAAAAACTAAGTTTAAAAATTGTCTATTCAAATATTTACTTTAGCTTTAGGGCCCTATATGATGTCACGAAATGGAAGGCCCACAACGTCAAGGGTTAGGTTGATATCAAAATTATATGAACTGGCAATGTGCTTCCAAACATAGGGCATCAAAAATACAATTTTAAGAAGTCGTTGAAATTGCTTTGCTACGTTCCGGGAAACTTCCTTGCACTGGGCTTTGGAGAAAAATTGCAAAATACAGTTTTGGTTTTGTTTGTGGGGATTAACGTCCCAAGACGACTAAGCTATGAGAAATTGCGTAGTGAAGGGTTCCGGAAATTTCTAACACCTGGGTTTTTTCGCACATCGCACAGCACACCGGTGCCTTGCTTTTTATCTCCATCGAAAAGCAGCCGCCGTGGTCGGGATTCGAACCCGCATCCTGGGGCAGGGTAGTCGATCGTGGCCTAACCAGGGCTTCACCGCGGCGGGGCTAGTTAAAGAATGTTTCCTTGGCGATGGATTTCTCTGAACTTGGAAGCGTTGGTCCGGTGACCTGGAAAAGAAAGTAAAACCGCGGCAACATCAGGAGGAAAAGGACATGTGAGGTACCATCTTTGTCAAAAGTAAGCAGGCTGCATGGTTTGCTTCTCACTTGTGCATAATAGACTCCTTATGGTCTCCATAAAGGTGAAAAAGGGGTTATAGGTTGTGGACAATTATTATCTTGAATTTGCGGGGATTTATAGTATGAGAAATGGCATAATTACTTTCTTATACGACTGAGAAGCAGGCCCTAAAGCCTGGTTACTTTTGGCAAAGATGCTAAAGCATTAGTCAGCAGAAGAAGCAGGTTTGATGTTGGCACGCGTTTCTTTGAAAGGAACAGCATTCCAAAGGGACCTGATAGGAAATCCAGCAGCCGCAGAATACCTGCCAACAGCTTTCTGGAAGTGATTAAATGCCAGGTCAGGCTGAGAATGTTAAAGTAATAGAGGGGCAAGAGTGAAGGGCAATTGGAAAGAAATCTTCAAAATAATAAATCAGCTTATGGCTTAGCTGCCAAGCGGAACATTATATAAAAAGGTGATTCAAGAAGGAATAAAAACAAAAGTAGGTAAAAATTTGGAAAAACCCGCGGGGGGCTCATGCTATAAAAGGGGTAGGGGAATCAAAAATGGTGTGCATGAAGTTTACGATCCCCGGCGTTTGTGATTGCCTTTCGAAATAGTTATGGCGGAGAGGAACTATAATTTGAATATTCCATTTTTTTTTTTTTTTGCAGATATTCATTCTTCCTAGTTGCAAGATTTTAGGTTTATGGATTAGAAGTGCCTTCCATTGAAGATTTATAGCCGGATTAGAGAGTAAATAGCTTAATTTCATCAAAATATGGCCATTCTGCTCGAAATGTTGGGAAATTACTTTCGGAAGGTATCTGCCTGCACCTACACAATGACCATTTAACCTTATGCTCACTGACTTTCCTGTCTCTCTGATGTATTGTTGCTTACACAGTGCGAAAAAAGATTTTGACACCTGAAGTAAACGAGGAGGTATACAGAAGATAAAATCATATGATCATCTTGTTGGCAGGTTAAAGTAATCACTTGTTTTTCTGTCTAGCGCTTCTCCTTCTAGCGGTTCTTTTTCTAGATCTAGTCCTTTCTACCATAGGTAAGTAGCTTGATAGACGCGAAAGAAAAATGTCACATATTTTTTATCGACAGAACGTTTCCTTCAGAAATGGCCTCATAGCATCCCAAGCTCACAGCTCTTGACTTACGTGACAGCCAAATAACAGGGCCAAAGAAACACGCATGACTTGTTGAACCACGCGGTTTGTTATAGCGATTGCAATCGCATATTGATGCGCGTTCGTTTGCGTTCTTACAGCAAAAGTTGTTCCCTGTACTTTTAAAAGAGGGGAAGGCTGTGATAATGCTAAACAGGATGACGGGATCTGCAGCTGCTGTTGTGGAGAACGAAGAACAGCGCACGTTTTTGAGGAGGACAAAAAAAAAAGAAAAAAAAAGAAGGAGCGAATCCAGTACCGTAACAACGATTAATGATTAATTCGGTCTTGTTAGAGGGTTTTTGACGAGCATTTTGTTACTAATACACCCAAACCGGCGTGGCTGTCACGCACAGGCATGAATGTTCAGTGTTCATCATGGGAACTTAGCCCATTGTTTTCATTACAAATTCAGTTTCGGGGTGAATTGTGGGGCTCGGCTCAGGAAGCGATGCTGCGAGCACTTCAGAAATGGAAGTGTGGTTTATGCCAAGAGTATTATTTTGAATTAGAAGCTGTTTAATGCGAAACATGCGAGCCTTTTCCTAGCCTCTCGCTGGAAACAAAGTGACCAGCTGCGCATCTAACTTATAAATTCTGCTTTACATACATGTTTATGCGCATCGAAAAATTATTGTGAGTTGTAGGAAGAAGGAAAAAGAAAACACTTTTATGGCTTTGCTTGTTTTCTTGTTATTACAAACTCACTTAAAAATTTGTTTGCAGTACCTACACCGTAATTGATTTTACCGCCTGTCTCTTGCTCCTGTAAGCCCGATAGGCAAATGGGATAGTCTATCAAACAAAGCATATTTTATATTTTATTAGGCGCAGACAACGACAAAGGCATGATGGTTCAACGTTTCGTCCAGCTTTTAGCAAATGTCTGCACAGCATATTGGTTATCTGTGTCAAACGTTTTCACATATCGCTGTATTTGTTGACTGTGATAAAGTTCGTACTGAACAGCAACAGAAAGGCGTAGAAGGTGCGTTAAAAGCTGCACCAGCCGCTGCGCGCGCATTCTAGAATAGCCGGACTGCTCTGCACCTGCGCTTCAGCTGGATACATATCGAGGCAAGTGGCGGCGCGCGCTGTATATATGCACACCTGCCCGAATGCCACCTGAATGCATCGCTTTAGAATTGAACTCCTCCAAAGGTTAGCTTTTACTGCCTCAAGGAAGCGCGTGGCATTCCACAAAGCCCTCCGCTGGTTTCATTTGCTGCATTAACGCACCAGGGTTGGCAGAATTTGTTCGAGCAGTTGTTACTGGCGGGTTTGTTCGTGAATCTTAGTTTTACATGTATATACTAGACGATTAAGTCGAGGCGGAAGACAGCACTTCATATTTTTCATGTTCATATTTGTGGCCTTAAATGTGATTGTTTCTAAAGCGATTTCTTCCGACGGAGTTACATTTTGTGGTCTGTAGTCCGTCACGCCTAGGTGTTCATCTGTCACCAATACTGCAATAAATGGTAAAATATTAGACACACATATGAAAAGGGGCGCGATGGACCTCAGCATAAATTGTAGGCATCACACATTTCATCCTAGACCAGTCACAAGTCCCAGTGCCCCTTAAACTGTCCACACTTTCGCTTACTCTGATTTATTTCAGCGTCAGATAAAACGCGAGGAAAAGAATTGAATCCCGCACAGCATGAATTTCGCCGCGAATAAAAAGATTCTTGTTGCTAAAACTGATTTTCACTTCGCATCCTCAATAAGACCTCTTTCTAGGTGGTAACGAAGCCTTTTTGTATTTCCTCTCCAGGAAGTAAAATTTACACGTTCTAGGTGGTAACGAAGCCTTTTTGTATTTCCTCTCCAGGAAGTAAAATTTACACGTATGACGCGTTACTGGTTCGGAAGTGCCGTGAAAGTTGTATATTCTCTCTACTCTCATCGCGTTTCGTTTGCAGGCGCAATAATGAGGTATTTTGCTATCAGCAGGTTATGCGTTTAAGGATTCCGCGTCAGCCTAAGCGAGAATGGTCACTTTCCCTAAGTTAAAGTTTCATTTCTTTTTTTTTTTTTCATGATCTATGTGCATACATGCCAGGTGAAGATTAGGAGGCGCATAATTATCTCGAGTAGACACGATAGGCCTTGAACGCCGCTTTTTTATTCTGCTTTCTTTTTTTTTTTTTAATTCAGAGGCTGGTATAGGGTTTGGCAAATTGATAAAGGTCTTTAGCTGGTTCAGTTATTGAGGAAAGAAAGACGCTGTACGTGTCTAAATTTTCGGTGGTAGCTTACACTTACAGTTAACGTCGTACAGTTGTAGGTATAGTCCCTATCGCAAACTATCTTTAACTTCACTGGCAGATGAACGCAGCAAAACGAACGTTTGAGTTACAATTTCGATATGAAACCAAGTGCATATTTCTCCAGACACCTGTTTTTTTTTTATTTTAATTTTTTTTTATTTCAATTCTGGGATGCGGCGACGCTGACGCCTTTCCGATGAATAGCTGCATATTATTCACATGATAACACAACATTGGTTGGTACCTGTGATTTTACTTTCATGGGTCTGTAGCATTCACTCTAAGGTTCTATTCATAAAAAAGGTACCTCTAAAAACAAACGGCAGCATGCATTGGCATGAAGTGCGATGAAATTTGCGGCAAAAGATGAGAAGCTACAATGATGCTCGGATAAGAACTAATCGAATTCAGCACCGTTGCCATGAACTGACTTATCATGAGAGGCAAATTTCCGGGCAAGTTAAATAAGCTAAACAGCTTTGGGATAATTTTCTGCCGACTTGACCGGGCATCGCTATGAGGTTGACATCGCTCTTTCGTCTTTCGTCTTCCTCGTCGTCGTCGTTCTTTGTTTTCCGGCTAGTAAAAGAAAAAAAAATCTATACCGGCGCAAAGTATGCGTAATCAGGACGTCATGCGGTTTTGTTCACATGTCACTTGTTCTAGTATTTAAATAAACCATCGCGGGTGCTACGAAATTCGTGCCAAGATACCTCGGGGCGCGGGTGCACTATATATAGGATTTTCACTGCCAGGCGATCTACCTCGCTTACAAAGCATATTAGATTTCTGTCTTCCCTAATACCTACTCTATAAAGGCGATCATATTTCCAAGGCCAGCGCTGTTCGTTTCCGAACGTGCGCTGTTATACGTAGACGAAAAGCTGATGACGTTCCCCAGATTGCTGGCGAGTCCCTAGCCGTAGCGTTGACTTGGCACCCGTACTCATTACTGCAAAGGACACCTTAATCGAGATTACATTTAAGCCCTAAGGCGCAATCATTACCCGAGACGAGGCATGCCCGTCTTCGCATAACGATGCTGTCATGTGCGTCTTCTCCGAGGGAAATACAAATATATAGAATGCGGCGGCAAAAGGGGCCTTTTGAGCGAGTCACACTTTTGCAACACGGGTTCAGCGTCCGTTGCTCCGTGCCAGTGCCGTGATCCGCATACCAATTTTTTCGCAAAGCAGTTGTACTTGTTTTACTATACGTTGCGTAGGAAAGCTCATTAAACGCCTGACGGTGCAGTGAAGTGCATTGGCGGACCCGCTACACACAGCTGCGAAACAACGGCGATGATGGCTGAATGTTGCCCAAACACGGGCTGACACGATGATTGCACTAGCAATCACCGGTGTGGAATAGGGTCTTCCATACGCAGGCGCAGTCCTGGCGATGACTGAAGGCGCAAATTTTTCGCTTGACCAAGTCTTCTTCGCTCTCGTTATGGGCTCGACGGGAACCGAACTGCGATGCCTAGAGCACGTCCAGTAGACGCACTCTGCGCGTGCCTTTCTGTGAGAGCGCTGTGATTCTGGGGCTTGGAGACAAACGAGAAATTGTCCGGTTGTTGTCTGGTGTAAATGAACTTGGTATTCTTGTACATATTTACGAAGCTCCTTACTGAGAGTATACCGCGGCATACAAATGAGAACTTGAGAAATAGCGGTTCTCTAAAAATTATAACGACAGATAAAAACAACTCCAGTGGGGAAAACATGAACTCGTTATCTTCAGATCAGATGAAAGATTATTCTTTTTGAAGCAGGAGTAAAATTTAGCTTGAGCAGCACCGCTGCTGGCACCCTCTTTATAACTGTCAGTCATTCAACACATTTTTCGGTCCCTGAAGTCATCGTCCCCGTAGGTGACGTCATAGGTTGTGCTATGCTCGTAGACTCTCCCTACAAAAGACTGTAGCCCTGCACAGGAGACATACGAATGCTTTCGGTGACTTTGCATTCGGAGACAAGCGGGAGCCGCTGCCACTTTTGCTCCATAAGCATCGCCAAACATACTTCAGAAATCCAACTTTCGTGGGCTACCTCATTATACTTGCACTCCGCTATAATTTTCAGAATGCAAGCTTTTTTTATTCGTATCTCCTTAAAACTACACTTGTATTACCGCTGATTTTGTTCGAGCGTTTAAAGAGGAGTAGCCTTACCATGCCACCAAAATTACTCTTTGTCTTTGAATTGAATATGTTCGCCTAACGGAAGCCATGGCGTATATACACGTACGTTGTGTGCTCGTGCGACACCGTTCTTTCGCGACGCGGTTCTTGCTGTATCCCCGTGGAAGTCACCGACCAAAGAGAGCCAGGTTCTTTTCCTGTCTTGTTGACGAGCGCACGTGTTGTCAGATATAAGAGAGAGTTTCATCTCTCAGCTCGTGAGCGCCTCCCGATGCGCCGAGACAGCTCGCGAAATCCCGGTGCGTAGGCGCTGCTCTCGGCCGTCGAACAACGCGTCGGCGTTCCACGCAACTTCCCGAGAACTCGACTCGGGGGCTGCGTCGGCGTGTTCCTTGTCGTTGTCGGCTTGCTGCGCTCGACTGGGCGACGGCAGCGCACAGGGATGCAGGGACCCTTCTTCTCGAGCGCCTTGCCCCCGCGTCTCGTTCTGCTTGCGTTTCGCCTAGAGGGCTCGGATCGAGGGCGGCCTACCTAAAAATCCCTGATAGTGTGGAATTCTCGAACGCCGCTTCCGCGTATGTTTAGAAGTTCTTGGAGTTTCTCAATTATGTCCGCTCTTGCTTCTATTGGCCCGACGGCGGTCGCTCGAACGCAGAGAAAGCTGCCTGTGTGGAAGGCTTTTACGATATGGTGTGAGAACCTGGGTGCTTTCAGAGATGCCTTTGAAAAAAAGCCTCTCAATAAAACGTCATTTCAGCCAATGAATCGGGACGGATAAAATATCGATTCGAGACAGCCGAACAAATCCTGCTTCACTGACCCCAAACGACTCCCCTCCCCCCCCCTCGCTTTTCTGCGTCTCCTGATTCAAGGCTTTTCAAGCAGCTTAGTCGATGTTTTAAATGGACGAGACCATAATGAAACTAGAAGAATTGGATTAATTTTCTTTATTCAGTCCCATGAAAGCGACGGAAGCTAAGGATGTCTATACTTAAGGGAATGCTCACGTCACTTTGAACATACGCTCTTTCGGCTGATGCTGCAACGACACTGAAAAT
Source organism: Amblyomma maculatum (assembly GCF_055883805.1). Lineage (NCBI taxonomy): Eukaryota > Metazoa > Arthropoda > Arachnida > Ixodida > Ixodidae > Amblyomma > Amblyomma maculatum. The sequence continues at coordinate 92,091,869 of NC_139344.1, read as the reverse complement.
TATGAGTTGAAATGTAATCATTAGATGTGGTGGTGGTGGTGACAAACGTTTAATGATTTAAAATATGCGCGAGTGACGGCGCCGGCACGCCTTGAGCACGTGCAAGAACGTCACAAGCGGACAAATAAGGGCCAGTAGGTGAATAAGAAAGGAAAAAATGAATGTGAATGAGAGGTGAAAGACAGTACGTAGCATGGATATGATAACATATCTTTGGCCCAAGCATAGCATAGGGAGCAACATATTTCAGGCATTAGCCTGAAATAAGCATGTTGTTTGAAGTGATGAAATGCTGTTCGCGCCTCGTTTAAAACGCCTGAGTTCTAAGAAATGGGATGAAGCTAATCAGAGAAATCGTCGTATAGGTTAGAATGAGCTGATTACAGAAATAATATGCGGTGTTTAGAGACGCGTTAGGGAAAATTAATTCAGCAGCAACGCAGTGTGACGCAAAAGTAGATCAAAAACAAAATGCGTATATTTTCTTGGTGGGCGAGAGCAGATTTCTTAGGCATCGCCGTCAGGTTTCCAAGGCATCCTATAAATATTGCTTTTATGATGTCTTATGTAGACATTGCGTTCCTCCGAGCTTCCCTTCTTTTGTTACCAAAATCCCGGCTACCCAAGATTGCAATCCTTCCAACAATATTTATAATCATGCCACCCCTGGAACTTTCTGTTTTTTTTTTTTTTTCAGGCCCAAGGCTTTCTCCTCAGTCAAGCGCCTTTCACAAGCTAACTGCAAAGTTTCTTTAAAAGAGCAGAAGTTGCTTTATTTATTTGCCTAGAAACCAGAAGAGGCGCCATCCTAGAGCGCGAAATTGAGCAATACTACAGATTAATTTATTTTTTCGCAAGGCCCAGACCCCGCATAATGCGGAGCAATGCCCGGGGCGCTCTGGGTGGAGGTGTATTGCTAAATATATCTCGTTCGTTTCATGCTTATGCAGATGTTTTTGGAATGTTCCACTTATTTCTTTTTGTTCGTCTTCAATGGCACGAAGCTCAGAAAATTTGACAGCATACAGGCGGATTTTGAAGCCAGGTGGAGATGCGGGATGTTTATTTATTTCATTTTATGTGGCTTATGCCTAAGGCATTATCAACCAGTTTTTTTTTTTTATTTTATTCAAATAGCTTTTCCTTGCAATACAAGCGGCACCAAGAAGGTTTTAATCATAAACTACGCAGCGCTTCTCAAATCAGGTGATTCATTTTATTGTTTTCAGAAGACTTGAGAATAATGATGACATATTTTTAGGGGTTAGGCCAAATGCGATATTGGTTCGCGAACGCCTCGACTTCCACTTCGGTTTCGGGTAGCGCGCGCTCAACGCACAGTCGTGTTCTACCACTTCACGTGAAAGCCCCGCTACAACCAAGCCGTATGAAAGTGCCTGCATGGATACGAAGCAGCATGTTTATAAGTCCCAGTGGTTTCGATCCCGTCTCAAAAGTGGCGCCCGATTTGGTACCTCCTGCCAACTCGGGCCCCTCACAAGCTTCGCAGCTTCGGACAGACAAACAAAATGAGAGATACTGAGACAAAATGAGAGATGGAGGCTCTAGAGTACGTTATAGAGTCAATGAATATACGAATAACAAACGTTTTCTTCTCAGTGTTTGTTATGTTTGGCTTTAAAGGCCAATATTAAAATGTGAAATCGAAAAGCGTCAACATCAAATGTACGTCCCAGTTTTAAATTTTCTTAAGCGGGAATGTGGCTCGAAATAGTGTATGTAAAATAAACACATCCACAAGCTGGCTGGCTTTCCCGCATTGTGTGTTTATTAAATCGTTGTGCGTACATATTTATGCGTCAAACAGAGGCACCGCGTCTGTAAGGTATGATGAAGAAATCAACATTACTTTTGAGACAGTACCGAAAAGAGGAACCGACCTTTGATTTTAATAGAGTTTATTTAGCAGTATAATAAAACCTCTTTAAATGAAATAAATTGGTTGATTAGCTCCTTTATTGTTATCAAATATCTAATAATTAGACTCTGCGATATATATAATGTCCGTCTTGACATAGTATCCAGCTGCACCGATCATTTTGAAATGCATATATGTAAAGCGCAAAAGATCTCACACGCTATATCACTCTAAGTTGCTAGAAGCCACTATGGCTTGCCTGCATAGGTGTCCGATATGTACGAGAGACGTGCAAGAAGTAATGCATCTCATATTTTTTGCTCCACCACTGTTTATTCAAAACTTTTTAAGCTCTCATAACAAAGCCACTTATCTGCAGGACCTACGATGCTTTTGAATGCATTCTCGATCAACTTGTTGGGCTTTGCACAACCAGGCAACGAGGGAAGCCGTACCTTCTTTCTTTTAGAAGTTTTCTCTCTGGGAGCCAACATGGGCTTTAAAGCCCTCTCACACAGCCGCAGTAAAAAAAAAAGAAAACCAAGTCGGAAAAATCTACAGAAAATTTTTTGACGTTACGACAGAATTTCTGTGCGGTTTTTGACGAAAAACCTGTTGTGACAACAGAACATTCTGTAGTAACAACAGAAATTTCTGTTGTTACAACAGAAAAGTGCTACAGAACTACAGACAACAGAAATATACTACAGAAAAACTACAGAACTACAGAAAAGTACTGCAGAAGTACAGAAAAATCTGATAGTTACGACAGAACTACAGGATATTTTGTCGTATTTTTGACACAGTTCTGTAGTTTTTTTCGACTGGGAAGAAAACGAAGGAAGGCATTGTCTAATTTTTCTACCTGCAGTGTTCCACTATCATTGCAGTCGTGACTTGACTCCGCCTGATTCTTCCCTTCGTGCTTCATAGATCCAGATTTCAAAACGACGAGGAGCGCGTCATTCGCTCCACGTGATCCGGTGCAGATCCGGTAGGCATGCGGCTACACTCATTGTGGATTTCATTAACATTATACAAACTGTGTTGGCGAAAAAAAAAAGCTTTTTTTTCTCAGATGCCTCTTATTTGTCAGTACGTGAGGGCTGTTGTCATAAGAATCCCGTTTCGAAGAATCGCCGGCGTTACCAGCGTCGTCGTTTGCTTAATTCACAGTGAGCGAAAACCCCCTCTTAGACGAAAGGTTCATAAATATATAGACACAAGACGTCGCGTCGGAGTTTGAAACAGCCAGCAACGCTAAAGTTAAACGTGACGTCATACGAGCGTAAGTCACGTGAATCACGAAGAAATGGGAATGCATTCTCTGCTTATTCGTTTTCTTCTTTTATATTTGCAGCTCTTGGAAAGGCCTCCGTAAGATTTGTTACGAATTAAATTGTATAAAGCAGTCACCATAATGCAATTTTCGCATGTATCTCGTTACTTAATATCGTCTTTGACGTCACAGTCATCGCTCGGAGGTTACCGCTGAAACTAAGCCTGCTTGAGAAACAAATCGGTCATAAATTATTTATTCGCGCACGTCATGCACATGTTAACGTTTTGCAATGGGCTGCACTTCATTCCAAAGGCAAAACATGCAACTGACATTAGGTGCTCCTTAAAGTGGCGCTTAAATGTGCCCTTAATTTTTAGTGCCGTGTAATATAAGCAATATGAACAACTGCCTTTGTCTTGGCAGAGTTCGACTCCTACTTTGTCTACTTCCGTTATTTGGCGTCTTGAAAATGCATTGACACGGAATATAGGATATCACATTATCCATGCCGTGTTCAAAAAGACTGCTTTGCTCTAGAATGGCGAGATTCCGCAATACACGTGCATTAGAGGGCGTTCGATCAGCTGCCAGAGCACAATCGTTGCTTATGCTTAATTTCATCATTGATACTGTAGCTAACGCCTTATTCGGTGGCTGTGCTCGTTATCTTCGGCAAGAATTGTCCAAGAATTGTAGTTCATTTAAGAAAGCAGGACTTCTTCACCTACCCCTCTACAATAGATGAAGTTTTAAATACTTCTAACACACATGGTTTTGGATTGAATTTTGCCCATGAGCTGCCCAAATCTTCGGTTTTACAGTTTTTAGATCTTAAATTAACTTTCGGTGAAGGACACGTCTGCTCGGACTATTACCCACGAGAAAAAAGAAGTTGTTGCCATATGACTCGGCGCACTCCAAGACCATCAAGGGAGGGATAGCGTTGATGTGCTTGGAATCTCCTCTACGAAAGTCGTGGCCACATCAGATGTCTCAGAGTTTTGACCATCCGATAAGCCGACGTCTGGCTGCAGGGTTCCCCTGGTCGATTCTGACAGCCGTCGCCGAGGCCATGCTTCACAAGTTCAAACGTGGACCGGAACAAACAACGGCTGGCGCTCAACATAAGGCCCCTAGGCCTGAGGTTATACCATACATTCATAAAATGTCGCACAACCTCAAAAAAGTCGCTGGCAGGCATGGTGTACGTGTATTGTTCTCGGCCCCCAGAAAGCCGGGAAAGCTCTGCCCACGCATTTGTAATGCCAAAAAACGTGAGTTCCTGAAGAAGCATGATAAGCCGTTCGTTAAATGTTTCACTGGAGTGGTTTATTCTGTTCCCATGTCTTGTGGAAAGTATTACATTGGCCAAACTGGACGTTGTGTCAATGACCGCCTGGGGGAACATGCCCGAAAATTAAAAATAAGGATGACAATTATAAGCATCTTGTTGCTCACGTAAGTAAATGTCATGCATGTGTAGCCCGGTTTGAGGAGACGAAGGTTCTTGGCAAAAGTAAAGACAGGACGGCACGGATTAGCCTAGAAGTCTGTCACATTAGGAAACTTGGTAACGAATGCATCAGCGAATCCTCCCTCTGTTCGCTGCTGAGGTTGACTTTTTCAACGCCACTACAGATTGACTCTGGCAAAAGTGTCTTTTCAAGTATAACACATGCCCACCCGCGCATGCGCCTTGATTTCCTGGCTTTATCTTGTGATTTTTTTTTCATTGTTATTAGCTTTCGTTTCATTATCTCCCACACTACAGCCTATATGTGATGCTGCCTTCCACAAATAAAGTCAGTTGATAGTTAGCGCTTGTGTGTGTACGTCTCGCCTTTTTTGTTCTTGTCTTTGCGCTATAAAAAACACCCTACATCAAAAAGAATTGTCCAGTCTTCGCCTTTAGTTTTGCTAGTATGCAGTCGAAGCTAACTATCTATTAGCATATAATTTAAGCTATTTCTGTGCGATATGCTGAGGGACTGTAAATCCCTTTTCAATAGGTCAGTGAGAGCCCTAAGAAACTTTTATTTTAGATCCGCGAAGACCGAGCATCGTGTAAACCATTGTGACTTTGGCTCATGTGGCTCTAGCTTGCAAACTAAGTTCAAGATTTTTTCTGAATAACCTACAATGCGTGTTTCGAAATCTCAACAGCGCGCCATAAAAAGCAAAAAAATATATATATTATAAATAATATACATCGACAGCGAGTTAGTGCAACGAGCATGCATCGCTACGGTAGAACGGCCGCTTCAGACGCCTGTGCCAATAATTTCTTTAATGATACTTTAGCAATAGAAATGCGCAATGCATAACACTTAATTCTAATTGCTCAGGAAGGTCGCTTTGCACAAGTTTCCTTCACCTAATCATGCATGAGGCCGGTCTTTCTGCCCTGTGCGCAAAACTATTGTTCCTGCATATAACGTCCCGAATTTACTGGGAAAAATTAAAACTTTCTTGGACGCATTTACTCTCCTTGTAGTCTCAAATAATAATGTCATTGAAGTTGGCTTACTTTAATATATAAAGTTTTAGTGTCCTAAACACATAGTATGCTTTTCCAATGTTCTGTTCAAGTTCCCCTTTCGTGCCAAGTTGGAAATATTATGAATGTTTTCTGAAAGATGAAACTTCAAATAAATGCTGTCCTTTTACTTGCAGTAATTTTGCTGGAGATCATTTTAGCAGTCCTCTCGCGTTTAACTTCTACGCTTTCCGCCTACGATTATTTTACTCGTTTTGGATAGAAAATAGCTCGTCAACTTTACGGGAATTTTGGCAGCCTCCTGTATTGTACATTTACCTACATATGTCCTTTAGTTTTACATGGTCATCAATATCTGTTGGTATTAAAAAGGTTAAGTGAAATAATTTGATTCTGCAGACTGCGAAGTAATGCCGAATTGGTCCTCAGCTAGGAACTGATCCATCTCCAAGCCGTTCGCATTGTCAACTTCACTTCGTTGCACCATTCGATAACAACCTTGAATACACGAGTTTCTTCAACATAGTGACAATGACACATTTTACTCAGCTGTGGGAATTTCGGAATGTCGCTAAAGTCTGAGCTGGAGACTCCATGATGCATTCGTTCTGGTGATTTCCACTTTGTACATTGCACCCATAGTGCACAGATTTAATTATCGCTATGTGTAACCCTCAGAACAGGTGAGAAAGTACACATCTCTGGTAACGTATAATAGAAGAAATCAAAACTAACAAACAAACGACACACTCATGCTCTGGTTCTTCACTCGCTTTGCAGAGCCCCAGCAGGTGCTGGCGCTGCCGGGGAGTCAGGCCCGGCTACCGTGCGATTTGGGCGGCTCGTTCGGCGCTTCCAGCGTGGAGGCAGCGCCGGTGCTCATCAGCTGGACGCGTGGCCCGGCTGCCGCTGAACCTATGTACAGCGTGGTGCGATCCCGTGGGGTGGCCCTGGTGCAGGCAGACCACCGGATGGCGCCGACCTGGAAAGATCGTCTGCACTTCTCTGTGTCGCGTGGCACTCTGTCGCTGGCAGATGTGTCGCCGAGCGACGCCGGACTCTACGTGTGTCGTGTGCGCTTCCAGCTTGCACCCGACAAGACGTCTCGCGTGAAGCTCATCGTGGTCGGTAAGCGGTCCCCTTCGCGCGGCAGTTGCTGGCAATCTGGATGACGCAACCGGTTGCGTTAAAGAGCGAAAAGTACGGCACTTTTATTCTTGGTTAAAGGGGAGATTTTAAACAGATTGTTGCATCGGGTCATCATATTCAAACCGCGCGTTGCACAGTTGCCGGCACGCTGTAGAATGCTTCTCCTTCAGTTCAAATTTTGCACAGAAAGGCCATATTATAGTTCGTACTTTTTAACACCAAATTTGTTTGGGGTACTTGCCTGATTCGATGAGAAGAAGTAGGATGTTCCCACTGTATGCGGTGGCGGCGATGCGGGTGCCATCACTGGGACAGTAGCTCGTCTTACATCGCCGCAGCCGCATACAATGGGAACATCCTACTTCTTCTCATCGAATTAGGCAAGTACCCCAAACAAATTTTGTATTAAAAAATACGAACGACAAAATGCCATTTCTGTGCGAAATTTTAGCTGCGAAGATACCGCGGTTTAGTTGGGAGAAGCATTCTAAAGCGCCCCGGTAATTGTGCAACACGCTATACTTTATGCTCCGAGCCGCGATGGTCTGGAGTCGGTCCGAGGGTGTGAAGATCCGGAACTACACTTTTTTCTGCTGATTTTTATTGGAGCTGCAACTCGACCACACAGTCTACATGCGTCATCTACGAAAACTTCAATGTTAACGCTAGGCATACGTTGTCACAATGGACATCTGCCCCCCAGGAAAGAAACAACAACGATGGAAGTCAGCGAAGAATGTAATTAGTGGTGTAATACCTGATCGGAAAAAAATATGAGCCAGAGTAGTAACAGTTGGGGTGGGCAGGCCGTGATCATGTTTAATAAATTACCTTAGACTTTATGTAACGGCCGTTTTCGCGTTGCTGACCCGGAATTTATACTTATGTCAGTCTCTCTATCCAGCTCCTCTCTTCTGTTAAACGTAGTATGAGTTGTTTAGAGTATAAAAACTCGATATAAGATTAATATATGACATGAAAAGTAAAAGAAAGGAACGGCTAGGACACCGCATCCTGCTATAATGTCATGAGATAAGGCTTAGGAGGATACGTCAAGAGATACAGTACAGGCAACGTCATGGCTTTAGCCTGAGCAATTATCGTGTTTACTCGATTCTAAACACTCCCTTTTTTTCACGATCACGATGAACAAAGGGGGGGGGGGGGGGGGGGGGAGGGAGTATGTTCGAAAAATTTAAAATAAAGCCCCCTCATCCCTCCTTTTCGCTGCTATATCTCGACGAGACGGGCGCAAGGAATAACAATCTATCAAGTCATTTGCGAAACATCTTCGGCAAACGCGATTACAATTCGCTTAGACTTCAAAATGCAGCTCTCAAAATAGTGACACTAAAGCAAGCAACGTAAGCCCACAAAACCGTGAAACCTGCCGAGCGTCGACGATACGAGGCCCACGTGGCAGCAGATTGATAGAGTTATCGAAGTCGCTTTCGACTGGTGTTTTATGCCGCCATCTATCATGTAGTGTATCTCAACACAGCAACAAATGAAGCCGGCGCTCACATCACGAACACCGCGCCAACTGAACTCTGACAGTGCCGGTTCGACGACATAGCGAGTGAGCACACGGACATCCTTGCCAAAGTTTTGCGAGAATTAGAGGGGGGGGGGGGGGGGGGAGTAGTTTAGAAACGCGAAAGTACAGTAGCACAAAATTCCACGTGTATTTGGTGGCAACGGCAATCGAGCTCCTGTCTTTATTTAATACAGGAAGTCTTGATGACATACAGTCAAAATGTTTTGCACTTTGGCGTCATCGCATATATTTTACTCTCCTTGGCAAATGGCTGAAGTCATCCATTCCTCAAATGGGCAACTTCTTGTAGTGACCGTAAAAACTTTAGTCAAAATCACAAGAAAATTATAAACAGGCATCAAAAATATGAGGGCTCAAAAAACAAGAAAATATATCTAACGCTCGACATGAGAAATATATATGTCGAAAAGTGAGGTTTGATGTTCCCAGTATCTTTGCGAGCGACGTGAAAAGGAATTAAGATGAAGCCTCTCCTCACCTGATTTTTGAGTGGAAGAATACATCCGCGTAATGTATCAAGAATACTGAAATAAAATGTATGGTTTTGTTTAATGCACTTTAAATAACGCGAATCATTAAAAAATCACCAATTAAGTAATGGATTTCAACATGAGCTTTTCAGTAGAGACTTGTGCAACCATTTTCAAAATACGCGCAGCTTTCTCAACATTTCTTTTGCGCAGCTCAAGATAATTTGCATAGTCCTCCAAGTTTCGTTTTATTAGCAGTCTGCTTCGGTGCAATTAGGTCCTAAATGACTTTATGCACAAAAACTAAGCATAATTCATGGCACCAAAATTGCATACTTCTCTGCAGACTGCGCAAGGCACATTCCGTTGCGCTGCAACGTGGTTAACGACAGGCCTCAGGCTAAAATGAAGTTTATACCTTGGGTTTGCTTCCTTATTATTTGTATTCGATTTCCAACGCTCGAAAAACTTTATCCAGTCGATACGGCAGTGGAGATTATCCGCAATGCACACCCAAGCGTGTCGTTCTAATGCTGTACATAAGCCAACTTCACCTTCTTGGACATCACTTTAAAGTGTGAGACAACTGCGGGCCATTCTAATATATTCTTATAAGCATACTGATGGGAATGGATCGAGATTCCGACGTGTAGTAAGGTGTTGCTTTCAAACTTTGTCCTATGCTTGACCTGAGTAGTTAAGGAGCAAGAGGAAGATGAGTAGGAGGAAAGGCGGAGAGGTTAACCGGTAAAAGAAGCCTGTTTGCTACCCTGCACTGGGAGAAGGGGGTGAGTAGTGGTGGGAGTAGTCAAAATTACCATAGAAAACCAAAGGGATGAATTTCAGGTAATAAAAAACAGGCAACTGGAAGCGTCCTGGGGAACGGTCTATGACATTGAGTAATATGATGCTATTTTAAGAGATGCAAAAAAATAATTGCGCTCGTAAAGTGCTTCCCTTTGAACAAATTAGCTTGTTCGGAATTTAAGGGCATGCGTGAACGTCCGCACTTTAATAGATTTTGGCACCTTAACTGTGTTCTTGAAGTCGTATAACCACGTTTGTAGTTGCAACGCTGACCGTTGCGACGCTTGGTGGCTTCGGCATTTGGCATTCGATACCTGAGTTGTGGGTGAGATTTCAGCCCCAGCGGCTGTATTTCGACGGAGGCGAAGCACAAAAGCTCTGTTCTTTAGTGCGATGTTAGTGCACGTTAAAGAGCCTCAGGTAGTGTAAATTATTCATCATCCCTGTACTACAACGCTTCTCAAATACGATGTGTCGCATCTAGAAGTCAAACCCCACAATTAGCAGTTTATAGTTGATATGCTGGTTGTACGTATGCGGGCAAATTATTTGAATAGGCTCACGGCTTGTTTCTATGCAGAGGGACCTGGAACTCCTGTTCTAAAGTTTGAACCAGAGGCACCAGGTGGCGTCCGACTGCGGGAGGGCCAGCGGCTGCGGGTGCTGTGCGAAGTGCTGGGAGGTAAGGCCGACGCTGGATGAGACCCCAAAAATGCGTCTTGACCTGAGATGAAAGTTTGCGTTTCTTAATTTAGTTGCCCAATTTCTGGCATGTCTGCCTAACTTAGTTAGCCCCAGTGAGGCTACACTTAGCAGAGCGCGCCTTACAATCTCTCTTCGAAGTACAGATCTGCAATATGCTGAAACATGTATTGAGCCCAAGACCTGTTCACTACATTCGGATTCTATAAACACTGGTTATCACCCCAAAGTCATTTCTACAGAGGAATATATGCTGACATTTATCAGGCCGTTCTCACCGCTTACGTGTTCTTCGTCTTCAACTTTCCTTCATTTTCGGACACAGGTTGCGAAGACGGTGTGTAAACTACGAAAAACTTTGTTCATTACTTTAGTTCAGCCCCATTACCCTATATACGACTACGCCTACACCCATGACACTTTCTTTATGTTCTCTAAGAAAGAGGAACAAACGCTAACATTGCGACTGAGACCCCCGCAACGAAAGACCAGGAAAAGTCAGCATTATAATTTTGGCACTTAGGGTAGATATACGCCTCACAGACTAAGTGCGCGAAAGACAAATTTAGCCAAAACCAAACAAATAAACAAGCAAGAATGCTGAAGTTGTCGTTTCAAAGAGCCGGCTCTAGATATCGCTCTACTGTTGTTCGATAAGAGTGGTTTAAAGGGGCTTTAACGTATGGTTTGTTAGCGACTGATTTGCCAAATAAGGTAGTGTCACCAACAGTGCTACTTTTTCTAAGCACACTCATAGAGCGCCCAGTGTCTTCGGCTGCGGCACAGCTACGTCGCCACTAGAAAGTTTAGGCACTAACAGCTGTTGGTGAAGAATTAGTAGAACGCAACTTTGTAGCATTATGGCCGCGCTTGGGTCGGGGATAAACAGCAGGTTTTCTCTCTGCCTAATTACTCCACCTCCACATCCAATCCGCAAATGTGCACTCCTAACTTCGATACCACTATACTGAAAGGATCTTGCTTGTGCAAAGCACCCCAATAAAGTTAGCTTCGAATCACCCGTGTCTCTCTAGTTTGAGGCCCTTCGATAGGGAAAGGTAAGGAGAAATAAAAGTGAAAGGAGCACGCACCTAACGGAGTCGTCGTCGACGTAATCCCGCCAAATTTAAATAACAACTTCTTGATACTGGCAAAAGAAAAAAAAAACATTGAAAAATATGCTTTCAGAATTTAAAAAAAATTCTAGATGCGATAAATCAATTCGCTACGCGGTGGCAGTCAGCCAGAACCTCCCAATCAAGAAAGGGAAGCTATAGATAGTGATCGGGCGCCCAGGAACTGAACCTCGACAGCAATATACATGTTTCATGGTGTAATGTTGGGCCTAAGAAAAGCGCACGACAAGAAAAAAAAAAGGCAAAATAAATATTAAGAGATACAAGACGTTCGCAAAATTCCTTACTCCCCGAAAAGAACTTAGAGAGACGAAATAGTAGTGTATGAAATGAAACCACAATAAAATTATTAGGGACACTTAAGCTCCACGTTTAAGGGCATGGTGAAATGGTGTAAACTGCCACCCAATATATAAAGCCCCGCTTTAACCAAGCACTACCAACAGCGTAACCTAGGAGTAGCGTACCTGACTCTCCATCCAAGAACACTGGAAGTTTAATTCTTGTTCCATCTCGCCACGTCACACGAGCAACCCGAGTTGGAAGCTCCTTCCAACTTTCTGGTATTACATGGTCTCTTTAAGTCGCACAAGCCATCCAAGAATCAGTGCTCGACCATGTCTGCTGCCACCTGCCACCTGCCAGCGCCATTTCCTCGATTTTTCGCTCGCAACGTCGACGCCGACGCTAGATTTTCTATGTAACGGGAACTTCAACGCTCTTGCGTTATAAGTAAATCAATACTAAGCAGAAATAACGAGACATCAAATGCATGCCGCAGGAAAGCCAGACTGGTGTGTGAACCGGTCTGTAGTGCCACGGATACAGAGGAAAGAAACCCATGCCGGCAAAAAAATTGCGAAACACATAAGAAATATTTGTTATCGTCAAGCTGAAGAATATATTTCGCAGTGAAAGCCTGCATTGTTTACATCCAATAATTTTTTTTATATGTAAAAAAACATTCGCCTTTTAACCTGCGTGTGGCGACGTAAGATGTTATATTATAGAAATGGTCTTCTAGAAAGTCCATGCAGAATTATTTGACCGACGATGTCGTTCGGTACAGCTCTGATGTTAATTACATGTTCTTTTCAATTCATGGCTCAAAATTGCTGGAATCTGCTGCAGTCGTCACTATAGGCAGAAATAAACAACATTGACATTTTTCGCTACCGCTTCAAACATGTGCTTGTAGCAATCCTCACGTTACATGTAGAGGATTCTTCGGCGTGCGGTGATCACCTGGGGCTTAATGCCGGGCACAACTTAAAAGTAGATGTCAAACTAACAATATAACCTATCTTATGGAAACAATCGCGAGAGACATGCCCCGTATCTAATAAAGAAAGCCCTTCTGCCTACTTAGCGGATTTCGCTGAGGTTGCTTGACATGTTACTCGCGTAAAGAAGATATCTTCTCGCGAGCTGTACAGGTCCCAAGAAAATCCATTAGCCTTGACCATGGTGGGCCCTGGTCGCTTTGCCTCTTCCCAAGAGTACTTAATGACGCAGCGCCGGAGTGAAATAATGAAAAAAAAAAGATAGGGAGAGGAAGCCATTTCTTGTTCCTTAACTGGCAGCCCCGCTAGAACTTCTTGGACAAAAGAAAGGTCACCTTCCAAGCGGTCTGAACTGGGGCACACTCATTTTTCTACCACCATCGAACACGGGGAAATTCACCTGTTTTCTAGGAAAGCGCAGGACACTAATCTGTGTTCATTCGTGACTAAACAGCTTTGCAATTATCGATGAAAAAGCAAGCGGTTTGTTTCGAGCGACCACCTCTGCAGCGTTGATTCCAGCGCCAGTCTTCGGGCAGATCTGGACAACGAACGTGCCCAAGAGCAAAAATTTCCATTTGGAAAAGGGAGCGTCCCCGCCCGCCTGGACATGATAATAACGCTGTACGCACCATCCGCTCTTTCGGCCTGGATGTCTAATCGATTTCTTTCCGATTTCGCGTGCTCTGTATTTCGTGTTCGGTCGCGAACAAAATAAAAGAGATAAAGTTGGAGTAGCGCCAATTGGTTGCGCTCTCGCCTATCAAAATGACGTTGGAACGTGCTCGAACACCCGTTAGCAAGAAAAAAAAAAGTTGCGGTCTATGTAAGTGGTTTGCATACGTGCGTGCATAACTCTATGCAGTCGTAAAGATGGACTTGTGTTGGGCTTGCGCTAACCATCACATAAATCAACAGCGTTCGCGGTTAAAGCGTACTTCGGTGTGGTAAAACGGAAAGCATCTCTTATTTATACTCACGAGTGCATATGTACCGGATGTGTTCGCTACGGCTTATTGTATTGTACGTATTGTAATTGATGCGAAAGTAGTCACGCGGTGCTGTTGCGCGCCTGAAAGCGATTACTCTGCATGAGGTGCGGTTTTGGGCTAGAGGTGGTCGTAATAGGAACCACTCGGGGTTATTGAATATGCAAGAGGACCGCAGTGTATGGGAACGTTTCTTATTCCTTCCTCGGCCATACAGTTCCGCCGTAATCGAAACCCCGACCTCGAAATCTTCGACGCTGCCGACGATAGGCATAGCTTCGGAGGTCCTGGTGAAGCCCTTGACAGCCGACGTTTATTGCAAACTTCCTCGGGCATATATGCAAATAGAATATGTTGATGTGAAGGGCTTTTCTGAGTTCATTGGACATCTTTATGCGCGCTTGAATTACAATCTTTACGTTTTCACTGCTCGGCCTATTGATGCCATCCTAGTTTTTACTTTTTTGCGTCTTCGGTGTTATTTTTCGTAACTCCCAAGAACCTGAGCTGCACACGTCGTTGATAGATGCTGCCTAGTACCCTGAAACGTAAAATTATTGATCATTTAATTATTAATATCTTTTTCCCTTAGTAGCTTAGCGTGTGGTTTTCATTGAACGGCTGTCCCTGTTTTCAACAAATGTTCGTTTAGCACCAAAAATGCACCTCTGTACTCTACAGTGCGCGGTTCGATGTGCGTCACGCAGAAAGACTTACTGAACTCGGAGGCTACGTGCTCGAATGGATAAACAGAGTGGTAAAGATATAAGCCTCTGACAATACAGTAGTCATGAAATGAAGAGCTTATTATGAATCTCGAAGCATCAGTACCTCCAAATTAAAAGGTTATTCACAATGGCAGGCCTGTGCATTAGCAGTGCGGTGCGAGTTGCCCAGTGCGTGCTTGCGCATGAGAGTGTGCGCGGGCTTTTGTGTGTTAGTGTGGAAGGGGGGGGGGGGGGGGTGCGCATGCGTACGCCAGTGTGTGTGCATAGGCTATTAATGTTCCCAAGGTGGCTTTAGCTTTGATTTCTGCTCAAGTGCCACTCTTGGTACTTTGACCTTAATTCGCGCGGAAACATGAGATCAGGGCGGTGGTTTCGAGCAGTGCTGTCACATTTGACTCGTGGTTAAGCGCAGCTGCACCACCGCAAACTATTTACTCCCCACTGCGATAGAAATAAAACTCGTACTCAAGTTTTTGATCTGTTTTGACCTACTCTGCAGTTCTTCCTACGCATCCTTACTTTAATGTTTTCAGTGGAAGGGTATGGCGGTCTGAGTGGGCGGCTGTGTCGAGAAAGCCATTACCTCTGCTGATGGTGATGTCGTAATCGACAAGTAAGACCAGCGTTGCGTAAAAGTGCATAAAAGTTACCCAGCCGACTTCTATTACCACTCGAACAAGTACTCAGACGGCCTCAGCATCCACCGTAACCATGGGAAGAACATTTCTCAGTATTGAATTTATTTTAGAAGTTACGAAGCCGCCCTTTGAGTTTTCCGGTTTCCAGGCAGGAAAAGGATGCGTTGCAGAGAACAGCATGCAATATGCCATTCTTGGTTGAGAGAAGCGAACCGTACCTGACTCTTCGTGTTTTGATCCGGATGGCACGCGAGTTAATTACGCAAATTGCTGGAAATAACACACGATAAACAAAGCGTTTCTTATTCCAGCCCTGCCTTATGAATACATGTGTAATTCGGAGGAAAGCACGCGCTAAAGTGGTGCATTATCGTGTTTTCTGCTTTCTTTAGCCCAGCGGTCACATATTACCCTATCACTCTACCGGTTGGAGCAATAATGATCCGAGATGACTTCATAGTCTTTCTTCAAAGGAATATTTTTTTATATTGAAGAAGTTTTTTGATGGCTCAGTAGATATCGAATTATACGCGAAGCTGTCAGGCACCTCATTTCTATAGAGTGCAACGTGAGAATGCAGGTACAAAACACACGTTAAAAAAAATTCTCTTGTGTGGAGTTGCTGACCTAACTACTACTAAAAACTAAGGCTGAACCTTTTCGTGGGGAAGCCACGCACTCCCTAAGGCTGAGGTACCGATTTCAAGTTTGTCAGTATACGAATTGGTTGTGCTCCGCAAATTCTTCCCCTCAACTACGATTAAAAGTTTCAGATGATATTAAAATTATCTTCCGAAATGCTGCAACGCCAAGTGTGTCCTCGTCAAGAGCGTACTCCGTTTTGCACGAGTGCGACGAAATCTCAGAGTGCAGTCGAGGTTGCTAACAACCTCGACTAAACAAACTCGGCTGGCTAAAGAAGTGCCTTCGTTTTCGAAGCTGGGAAGACGTTGCACGGTAAATATGCAAACATAGAATGAGCTCTGTATGCACTACTCTTCCGAAAATACACAAGAGCTCTGCCGCAATCCCTGTCTTCCAAGTTGCCACGCTGATTTGTAGTGAGGAGGAGGAGAGCTGGCAAAGCCAGCTGGCGAAAAGCGTTTTCATTCGCAGCTGCCTATACGGTACGCCGAAGGCCCTCTTTGGAACTCTTCCGATGGTAAGAAGCTTGTTGATGAAACTGGGAATCTGCCAGGTTCTGCCCCGTGACCATCCGTCATGTTATCCGTTTCAATACATGTGCTACAGGAGTGGTTTACGAGATACCTCCCTCGTGCAAAAACTTATTATTTTATCCAAACAGGCAGGTGCCTAAACGACAGCTGGAGGGAGCACCGACATGCAGTGCAATCTGTTGCTGCAGATGATTATCAGGAAGGACTTATAAAGCGTTCAAAAGATTCAAAACAAGTTAACCGCAGTTGAACGTCAAAAGCACGGGTGATGAAGGATGCAAGAAGCGTTGCCGAGATCATAGAAGCATACTGCATTAAAAAAGAAGCTGAGAATGCTCCACTCCCTCCATAGCACTATCACGTAAGGAACTCGCCTACTGATGCTTGTTTCCGCAGAATGCGCGTGCGTTAATGGCCACCCATGTTGCATTTGACGAATCATTTCTGCACCTATCAGTTTATGTATATGTATGTTTACAGTAAACATATAGTTGATGTCCTGCGATTGTCCCATACGTTCTGTGTGTTTGTCTTCCACTTAAGCTGGTGCCAAGTCTAATCATGAATCACCAACTCGCCCAACATTCAGCCTTATACCCTGAGAAAGACAGAAGTAGTTAACCGCTCGTCATTGTATCCGCTGTTTACCTTGCCTCAGTTTTCTTAATTCCCACCCATCATTGCATAACATCAACCATTGCTTATACTATTGTAGGTTGAAGTCGATTAGACGAATTTTCCGTGAGCACCACTAATGTATCACGGGTATCCACGATTTACTGCAGACTCCTATATTGGTACGAAAATATCACATTAGTATGCGAAGTGTGCTGACAAAGTATTTATCAAGTTTCAAGAAAGCGCCGCTGCCTTCGTCGTTGTAACTTTCTGGTGGCCTCTGATTAGCGTTAACTCAATCGGGGTTTGCTGCTTAGCTGTGCAGTTGAGCTGCCTTGTTTCCCTTGAAATCCTAATCTTCGGAGGGACGATGACCATGGACTCTAATCAAGTTCGAGATATTTATAACAGTAAGGGATGGAAAATGAACCAAGTTGCTCTTGCTCTTGTGAGATGCAAGCTCTGTGAGTTGTGCTATATTCGACAACGGCTGTGCATGCAGTGGTGGATTCTCAGCTTTAAGGTTGCTACCCGAACGAAGACAAAGATGTCTGAATGTTAGTTGTCGACTGCTGGCTTCACACTCTTCACTCTGCTGCAAATATGAGTCCAGGTGGAAGCGGCAACTTGTACTGAGAATGCACCTTAATGTACCAAACAAATGGTTACTTGGTTACTGCCTGATTTGGCCGCCTAGAGGTCCAGTGACAATTGTAAGTGTGATCAGCACGCAAGACACGAAAGGCTGGATTCCAGGGCAAAGCTGGGACCGTTTTTACTGTTTCTAAGTCACTAAATATTCTTACACTTGACGAGCATCATTTCCTGGCTAAAAATGTGCACTTATCCTTATGGGCTAGGATGCCTCTAGTAGGATCACAATATTGCAGCCCCTCTACCCTCTCTGGCCACTCACTGCTGCGTGGTGGTGGGCAGTTTACTTGCGGCGGGTATAAAGGAGAAGTAGTTTGACAACGGCAGTCAGAATATATGTATAGGTAACGAGCTTAAAAAAGAAATGAAGAGAGGTATGCTCACTGGCACATAATTTGGAGGCCTAAGCATTGCTACTGCTGCACATTGTGGGAAAAAGCAAAAAGCGCGTTACACATAATACAGTAGTCGCACGCCAATACAGCTATGTGGTGATGACGTCCTGGAAAGAAAATATCTGTTGCACAGGGCACAGCTAACGCTCAGTGTGAGCTTGAAGGGATATGATCGGATTAAAGCTGATCCTTTGCTTCCGCATCTTTTCAGTCCAAACCAGACCTTTAGACAATCCTGTATAGAGACCGTGCGTGTCTTACAAACGCGCGCGCCGGCGGCGCACTCGGTTCGAATTCAAATGGGCAGAGTTGAAGTCTGGCCTCTATGGCAGCGTAGTTAGACGCCCTCGCACAATACTGGGCGCTTAAAACACGATAAAGTAAATCGATGAAACTGCCGAACAAATACCAAGCAAGCAGACGCAGGTGCCGCGAGACGACGCGGAACGGCGTGCGGCGGCCGCCGTGGGCAGTTTGGCGGCGGGGGCGCGCTCGAATTCCAAGCCCTTGGGCGAGCGCGTCTCAATGGGCCGGAATTCTCGAGCGGCTTCGTTGGAGCGCCATTCTTGCAGACAACCGTTTGAGAATTCCGCGCGCGACTTTCACTCATTTCAATGCAGGCAAGCCGCGGCCGAGCCTACGGTGGAGTCTCTCGCTTTCGGGCGGGTCGCAGCCGACGCTTCTTGAGGCCACGGAAGGCTCGTCAGACGCCCGGGACGGCGTCACGCGTAGCTGGGCGACGTTGGACAAGCTCCAAAGATGGCACCACGAAGCCCGGCTCACTTGCCAGGCTTTCAACTCTGAACTTGTGGCGTCTCCCAGATCCTCCCTCCGCCTCCAGCTCGAACGTGAGTGGAAAGCCCGCCGCCTGCCTGGCTGGCTTTAGCGGCGCGTTTATTGTGGGCCCTGGTGCGGAATGCGTAGGCATCAAAACAGGCGCCCGTTGAGCGCCCGCCGAAGAAAACGTGAAAAAAAGGAAACGCCGGGGCAAAGGGCTGCCGCGTCAAGTAGAGATGTATATGTTATCGTTGCGCCTGCTTTTGCACACCCAGAAGTCTCGAAGTCAAACGCAGGAAAGCCGCTTCTATGCGGTCGGAAATGTAGTCAAAACATTCATTCCAGGTGCAATGTTATTTTTTTTTTCAGCTTTTGAGCGTTTAGTTCTTCAACTCCGAAGGGCAAGAGATTCCATGCTGCCGTCTTTGAATATTACCACACTTGTGCGCGAAATCGTTTCGCGCTTTAGTCAGCTTGTCGACCTTCTTAGTGACCACGGAGGATAAACATCAGGGCTATAGTGTGCTAAAGGGAACTGCCGGCCTTTTCTCGACTGCTGACAACTTTACAGCGAGAACTTTCCCGCGTATCAAGTGCAGTGCTGCCCACCTAAGAAAACGCAGTTTTTTTTTTTCTTCTAACGCATTAGGTAAGCATAGTCTTTAGTTCCGGTGTTCGCTTTCAGGGTGTGACTACAAGCCGGTAATTCTGTCTGGTGCCAAATTAAAAAAAAATTGCATAACGCCTTAGGCTCAATTTTTTTTCTACGTTCAGAGAGTGATGCACGATAAGCAACAGTTAATGAAGAAAAGTTTGTTATTCAACCTGTTCAACCTGAGGATCACATCAGGAGCACGCAACACACAAAGGAGGATGGCAACATGGTCAGAAGGAACCGTGCACGCGAAATCTTGCGCGAAGGCCCCAGTGGCAACAAAAAGGGACCAGTGGCGCCTTCGCACGAAGTGCTCAGTATGGGGTTTCCCCGTCGGCCGGTTCTGTTTGTACAGAAAGGTTGGCGTGTCCACCGTAAGTACCACCGCGAATAGCCAATCAGACATTCGCTGATCGTTCCCGACCGTACCCATTTCTCCCCCTATCCGCGTGGTCTCTCTTCGCCTCAGCAAGTGCACGTACAGGCTGAGTCATCGTGGCAGTTGCTCCATTGCTGCTGTTCAGATAATGTTCCTTTCGAAGAGGCTCTGAAGCAGACCTGCAAATTTTAAACGTAAAGAACAATCTTATTCTCGGTTAACAGGCGCTAACAACACATTGCCGTCTGAGGTGTGCATGCAGCCGCGTATGACTAGAGGACAGGCGCTCGAGCAGGTGTGCCACTACGCTTCTTCTGCGTGACGCATTACGGGGGTGTTCACTAAATCTAAGTCTGCAGGCACCAAACGAAGGCGCGTGTACATCTCCGTTAATGCAAGTCCCGTATGTCGCTGTCGCATGCCCCATTAAGCGACATAGCAAACGACGGCTTTCGTCGCCGCGCCATCTTTTCTTTTCTTTTTCGCCCTCACGTAGGTCATTTGCTATCAGTCTGAAGAGAGCCTAGAAACAAACTCGTCACAACGTAAGTGTTTTAGTACAGCTTCAAACCTAGCAACCAATTGCATAGAAAATCGTGTGCGCATCGGTACTGGTTTAGTCACTTGGCCGTATTTGGCTTCAACTTTCAGGTCAGCTTTTCTTTGTTCCGGCAAAGTATTACACACGGGTATTTTCATAAAAAAAAAAAAAAAAAAAACTTTGCGCCTCATCGTGGTATGTGTTTTAATTGTTAGAGAAATAACTACAGATATAATCTCTTATGAGTGACAACTCACCAGCTTCCTTGTGTAGATGAACGTTATGCCTAGAAGAATGAAAGAAGTCACTACAGCCGTATAGAACTCAATAACGAAGCGGCACATGCCACTCAATGCAGTATTGCCGCTAGTGGCGTCAACCGACTGTCACGACGTCGTGATTAATCTCGTAGTCGACAGGATCCCCTAGCACCTGCGAGGTCCCTGTGATGCCGTGCTAGCAGTGGTAAGACGATTAAACACAACGAAATGGAGATTGGTCGATGACATTATCAGGAGGGTATCCTTACAGAAGAATACATTTAGTGCTTGCTTAAAACGTGCGCCTTTGCCCATAAATGGTGCTGAGCCTTGTAATTAGTGAGTTACAGCCCTCCTGGAACCCCGAAGAGTCTGAGGTGGTAAATGAGTGGAGTTCTTTTCGCCATCCAGAATATTCAATTCGCAACGGTTCCGTTGTCTCCATTGCACGGCTTAAAAGCAAATCCTGTGGACTCGCGACTTTCGACCAGGACTGTACATTTCTGCCAAATGTAACAAACCATTAAACACAATAAGTTACTGGTGAAAAGATATGCTTGCAAACAGCTCAAGAATTGGTACCAGTATATTTTGGTAGAGATACTTGTATAGCATGCGGATGAAATTGCACAAATGTTTCAGAATTATGGTCGTTTCAACTGATTTCACATGTGATAGAGGCACTGATCGAATATACTTTACTCGTAAAGTAACACAAAAATGTTCTCTAATTATTTAAGACCTTAGGAAAGAAAGCGTGATGTGAGGGCCCTGTATAATGATCAAAGATATCAGGACCACGTCTTTTGCTAGAAATTTTCTAGCTGCTCCAACACACCCCTGAATTATTCTATTGTAAACTGTGCCATGGATGGCACCACATCTGAGTAACCATGAATAGATCGTAAGTCAACCGCGTGGGGTCAAAGTATATTTATTCTAAAGTGCTATGGCTTGGTTCTACAAGCTGTGAAGGTAACAAAATTACCTAGTATGTGTACTTCCACGAAAGTGCAAGCATTGTTGAAGATAACTGTTTATAAATACCAGGTAAAGCGGGGAGGAAAAAAAAAAAGTCAAACCTTGGGGAAATTCGCTTTTAATGTGTTAACGCACACATTTCTCTCCCATATTCATGCCACTAAAATTCCACTCCCACATATGGTCCCACCAGACAAGCGTCGCTCCGAGAAATATGTATTTCGTACACCGAACTATTAGTAACAATATTTGTGACATTGGCCTCTTTTAATAAATAAAATAAAGCTTCATGAAATGTTGAAACAATTTTACACGTCATTAATGACACACGCAAAAGACACTATGACTGAATAACGTATACTTGACCAGCTACATGTGGGAGGTCGCTCGCTGCAGGCTCTATCAGTCAAATAGCACGCAGGGTGGCAGAAGCGATAGTGTGGGGCGGATCGACAAAGTGGAGTTGCGAGCGCTCCGCTCGAGCACAGCTCCGAGATTTGGTTCACTTAGGTTGCTGCACGTTTTAAGCGTTGTAAAAAGAAATGGCACACTTGTAGGGGACAGCTTCAATCTGCCATTACCAATGGGAAGGGAAAGGCAACCTACTGTAACCACTTTAACTTAAAATGTGAGGCTTTGCATAACCTAAAACCTGTTTCCCTTTCAGATCGGCCTCTTCGGTCAGGATAAAAAAAGCAAAGAATGCAGCGTTGCTAAGCGGAAACTAAGCGAAGTGACCGTTAAATAAATATAAATGCGAAACAAAAATGCTCCACCAATATGGAAAGCTCCTGGAACGCATGAATGAATGCTGTGGACGTCCGAGCCCTGAGTGGAAAAGAGCCGGCATCATTCGGCGATCCTCAGTCCCTTGTCGGCGGCCGAAGCTAGAGAACACATCGTGTACGACGATCGCCTTTCGTGGTCCATGTGCGTTGTATTAGCCGCTGCTTGTCCAGTTCCGTCTGCCCGTCGCTGACATCTGCTGTCTATTTGGGCGAAAGCCAGTCCTTTTCTTCGTTTATCACCGTCTCTGTTCTGGCTCGTCCTTGATGGTCGCTTACGATGAACTGGAGCCCGAGAGTACTCCTGCGTTCCGTCCATAAACCAATTTGGCACCGACCTTGGCGGCACGCATCCCAAGAAGCTTTATGGCCAGGATCTGCTTGCATATGCTGATATTTACATTTCTGTCAGTATTTTACATTCATGCTTTCAACGGTTCTCATAGATAGGGAAAACAAAAAAAAAAGCCATGCATTCTCTCGCACCAGCCTTGTAAAGACAGATTGAAATCATAGCGAGGAAATTCAATATAGCGAATGCCCCTTAGCATCTGAATGTCGTGTCGTTTAAAATTGAAAGCAGTGCAATATATATATATATATATATATATATATATATATATATATATATATATATATATATATATATATATATATATATATATATATATATATATATATATATATATATATATATATGTATAACCATCAAGAACCTTGAAGGAATAGTATATATATATATATATATATATATAACCATCAAGAACCTTGAAGGAATAGTGAGGCTTGTCCGTCATGCTGATGAGGTAAGCAGATTTATCCTTTGCACGTGCAAGATCCTACATATATTTATCACTTACTGTACGTGATGCGCATGGTAACAGTGCATAAGACCAGGCAGAGGCGTACAGCTCATCAGCGACAGTTGACTTAAAACGCAGAATACAAGATGCGCTTGTCATTTCTTGCTCTCCGTTATGAATTTTTCAGCATCTTCATTTTACTTATCAAGAAAGCAGATTTCTGTTATCTGGTGGGAAAAATAAAGATTCTGCGCTAACGGCAAGTGTTTCGTACTTTAGTTTATTGTATGAAATATATGTTAACCACAAAACATATAAATGACTTGCGCATAGGGGAAGCCAACCATTTATTCCGGATCAAAAGCGCAACTTCGAATAAAGGTGTCATCGTGATGGAAAGGTGTACATATATTAAATATCCTTTTGTTAAATGAACCTAAGAAGTCACGTTGGACATGCATTCACTGGAAATAAATATATGCGTTAGATTCCATCACTGATAAATGTAACATCCGAGTGAACAAATAATTCTGGAACTCCGAGTCTGGTCGTCCCGGCCTAGGGATTTGGCCTAGGGACTTGCCGCCGGCTGAATCAAAAGAGAGAACATGTTGTGCACCTATGCAAAGGTTTCAGTTTTATGTATGATGCGGCCTGCCAGTGCCTGTGTGCCTAATCAACTGGCCACTCTCTGATAGTGATGAAGAAATGGTCGAGGAACAAACGCGATTAGCCCTTGATGCCCACTTCTTGGAGGCAACGGACGGGCAGGAAAAGGTGATCCCTCTAACTAATTACTTTGATCTCACGGGGTCAGAAGACGTCTAGCTGGTGCCGAAAGCCACGCGTTCGTGATCCGGTTGGATGTCCCATGCGAATGTGCAACCAACCAGTCTCGCACCGTAGGCAGAAATCCCAGGACAGACAAAGCGGACTGAACCTGCAAAGATAACCTTTGGGATCCCAGTGCACTGCATTGAAAATGCATTAGCGTTATACGAGCTTCGCCAATTTGTTATTAATCGATCCTTGGAACAGGCCAACGTTCTGAGCCCGCACTTTTACACCCACACACGCGAGCCTAGCGCCGCCAGAAACGAAGGCATGCAGTCTGGAGTTCCCGCCCACGCTCTTCCCGACCTTCCTCCGAGATAAAGCCGCGTCACGCCTTCACCTGCTCAGCGCAAGTGGAAAAAGAACCCCGGTCGCCGTTTCTCTTTGGCTCCGAGTTGTGCTTTGCTTTGAAAGTTTTAGAGGGACCTACGCCCCCGGGGCAGACATAAGATGGCGGTTTCATGGCGAACGCTATAGGCTCCAGTCATGTGCATTTGGTTCGATTAGACAACGCGCCTCACTGCGCGCGGTACACAAGCAACAAACGACAATAGAAGTTTGTATTCCTGTTTCGCCAGCATCCACAATCATATTTGTTATCTCCGGCAATGGTATCTCATGGGGTCCCACTTGATGGTCGCGTGAGTATAACATATTTGGCTGTTCTTAGAAGGCAATGCAAATTCTTTAGCATCAAAAAAGGAGTCCGGAAAGACGCTATTATTTTCCAGTGAGTTCGAAGGGACGGCCTATCTTAGAGCGCACCATGGCCGACGAGGTAAAGGAAGCATATTTCCAGATGGATGCACACCTCAATACCTAGAACCGAGGAGAGCATCGGGCTATTAAATCTCGCGGCATCGTCCCTGTTTGTCCGACTGATGTTTACAGATTCTTGACGTATGTACGTCTCCTAGCCGTATGTGAAGAAAAATATCTTAGCGTTATATGCTTTACGGTCATTGAAGAGCGGACATGCTCTCCAATATAAGCGCTTGGATTCTATTCAGACACTGCGCTGAATCAGAGCTCGGCTTGGAATTTGTAAACATATTCTCAATATATTTATTGTAGCTGCGGTAAACACAACAAAATGGGCATTCTTTGCGTTTCTTCAGCGCTGAAGTTTTCATTTTAAGAGGTTCAGAAACGCGATTCCTGTTCGTACCCTCCCCCCCTCCCCCTGCCTTTTTTTTTTTTTTTTTTTTTTTTTTTTTACGGTGAACAAAGCCTCTGAGTGTAAGTGTAATATCAGGATTTCGTACATTTTTGCTGGTTAGCAAGGGGCGCGCTAGTCGTTAGGCTCCAGGAAACCATGAATTTTCTTAGTTTAGGGCAATGAAAGCACTGAAGCCTGCTAAGCCATTTGCAAGGAAACGTCTTTCTCGTCTCAATTCTCCTCGTCCATATTGCGTTCTCATCAGAATATGACTTGTCTGTATAAATTGTTTTTTGATTGATCCCTAGGCCGGCGTCCGTTTCGGTATAGGCGCCGTACTTAAGGCATCCGTGCGTGAGGCGCAGGGCCGCAGAGCAACGACAGGTTTCGCTGCAGACAGCATCCCATCAAATTCGCTGCCAGCGATTCGTCACCCTGGCGGCCCATTCAGTGAGGAGCGAGATTTTATCCAGACAACGGCGGCAAGAATGGATTCATCGTCTCGGGACCACTTAATGTTCCGATTCGATTGAGAGCGGAGCCTCGACGCGAGGACGATTTGCTGCCCCCATGAGGCAACTGAGGGGACTTTGCAGGGTCTCCTTTCGACACCCGGGCTTCGGGCGGCGCTCCAAGCGCTTGCATCTTTGTGAGCCGCAAACGAAATTGCGATGCCTGCAATGGAGCTAAGGGCCGTGGTCCGTCGTGCGCGCCGGGCGCCGTGCCGAACGGGGACAGAGGCGGTAATGAGGACTGTGTCGACCATTTCGTCCGCCTCCGAACAGCCTTGATTGGGCGGTGGACTGGATGGCACGAAGGCGGTGCCGACGGGTAAAGACGTTACTAAGAGGCTTTTCCTTCTGAGACGAATCTTTTTTTTCTTTTGCTTGCTCCAAAGCTAATTGATTTTGCGGTTACGTCCTGCACGGCCCCATTCCGAAGGCGCTACGCACAATGCTCACGGGATTTCGCCTTAAAGTCCATTCGTGCTCGGTAATAAGAAGTGCAAAAACAGAGCACTAAGGAAGAAGAGAGCAAGACACGAATATATCGGGTGAAAAGGGCTTTGCTACGGGGGCGGGTGCTTCAAATTGCGCCTACTTCTGTAAAGCCACGTTTCTTGAGAAATAGTTGCGCATCCATGGGGGCTTAGGGCGGCTGCTGTTCCATGAAGGATAAGTCACGCGACGGTTAAGTAAACAAGAAAGGTAATGCGCTGTCCTGAAGAAGGGAAAGTAGTGCTGGTATTTTATTCTGCTCGTCACTGAAATGGTTTTAAACGAAAAACCAACTACCTGAGTACTAAAGTTCGAAAATGCTGTTAGTAGACAGAAGTTAGCCGCGAAGGACGCGGCTACTTGAAAAAAAGTACAAAAAGGAAGAGGATCTTTCTGCTTTTCATTTAATGCCGGTGCACCCGTTCCTGGTAGCGTATTGCTTCCTGGCACTCAGCGCTAAACGCTGCGTTTCGCCGCTGCGTTTCGCCGCTGCGCACTGTAACCTACACTATTTCGTCACCACTGCGATGGCATTATGATGACGGCAAATGTAGCGGTTAGCACACGTTTGAGAATACGCTGCATTTTGAAGAACGCGGTAGAAGTGAGTTTGGTTTCTCTTTTTGTATGCTGCCACTCAGTTCCCGTGCGGCGTGAGAGCAATTTTATTAAGGCTCTAGGAGAGAAGCCAAAAAAGAATAAATGTGCTACGTGTTACAGCGGTAATTCACGCCTAGTAATCGGTTCATCAATTTATTTGTCAGAATTCAATCGACGTTTACTCTCATCAGTTACAAAGTGCGTTATGCATGAGTAATTTGTTCACGTTAGTTAGTGCGCAAAGTTAATAGTGATCATATGCTTGGCTTTCTTGCCAGGCGCCAAAGCAGCAGTTATTATTTTTTATGCGTATTATATGATAAGGCGGAGATTGTTTTTCTTTTTTATAAGTTATATGTCGCCTTGTAGAGAGTGATTTAAGTTTCGTTTTATAAAATTAAGATCAACTATCCTTCGGGGTTAAACTACCTACATGGCAGTTACCCGGTATGTCAGAGCTTTATCATTAAACCAAAGTATTTTGCCTCGTTCACTTCAGAAATAAAGTTGTTGTTTAAATAGTACTGCGTATTCGTCGTTTTACGCTTTCCAGTGAAACGAACATAATTCTATTTGGCCACCTTTATATCAATAATCCAGGTTTTACACCAAGATTAATTTCCGTTGAGCCATTTTGAAGTTTTAATCTGTCGGAATCATGTTCAATTTTTTGGTACAAGCAGTCATGAGCGCATAATCAAAGTTCGGAACTTATCCTACAACCAATATGATTTATGTAGGTTAGAAACCACCGGGGCACCAGGACTCACTCCTGGAACACACTTGGCACGACAAAAATATCTTCCGGAAGGAAGACATTCATCAAGATTTTTTCCAAAGAGACCTGTTCAATAATTTTGTGTCATGCAAAGTATGTTGTTATGCAGTCCAAGACAAGGTAACTTGTGCAGGTGAAGGGTATGGGAGACGGAAAAAAATGTTTCTTTCTTTTTTCGAAATCATATAATATGCAGTCCTATTATAGGCTGCCGTCAAAGAAAGAGAAAAGGCAATGCAGAAATTCGATTAACTGCGTAACGTAAGGCTGGTTCGAATAAAACTTATGTGCTCGTAGTGGACAAAAATGTTATATTTATTTGGCTGGTGAAATAACCTGGAGTACATAATACGTTGAAATGTTTTGCAACCAACATTAGTTAGAGATATCGGCCATAGGTTATTAATTAGATCCGAAGTCCTTCTTCATGAACTGGAGCGGTTTGACTCATCTTCAAGTGTTCCAATACATTACAGTTACTGAGAGAAATGGTAGATATTCCAGCTAGATATTCAATAACAATTCTAGCGGAGCTATTGAGAACAAAGTCTGAAATATCATCAAACCCTCACTATGAATTTTGATTTATTTTTTAAATTAGGAATTCCAAATCTCTCGATGATAATAACAGGGATGGGTAATATATAGGTTGAACAAATCGGCAGTTGATTAGGTATAGTCCTGAAAAAGTAAAGTAATAATTAAAGCAGTTTGCTTTAATTATTTTTTCTTAACCAGCATAACCACCGGAATACCGACCTTGTCCTTAAGGTTTTGCTACACCACTTCCGGAGGTCTTTGGTATTTTTCTTTAGAGCCCTGTCTGGGAAAATTAATTTTTTTTGCACTCCTTTATTTTGTTAGCAATTGCTTTACCCAAACCCTCAAGGAATTTTAACTCCCGATTTGACATGTATTGCATATATTTGCAGTTTCTCATGGTATTGAGCGATTTGATATTAATCGTAAACCATAGCTGATGTTTTCTTCATCCTGGGCAAATAATTCAATTAGGAATAAACTCTTCGGTAGCCAGCTAAAGCGTCTGCTTAAACAGCAACCACAAATCAGTGGCGTTGCCCACAGCGCTGACAATAATAAACGATTGTAGGTATTCTTTCATTTTAGTGTAATATGACCTTAGCTGCGGCGGTCATAACAGTGTTGGGCGAGTTGGTACTTATTCATTATTAATTTAAACAGCGGGAACACGAAGACAAAGAACAAGATAAAAGAAAACCACAGTACAAGCGCTTTTGTCCTTTGTCTTCTTGTTCGCGCTGTTTAAATTAATAATCATAACAGTGACATTTAGGTGGTTTTCTCACAAGAGTATCCGGTGGAGCACAATTAGCTCATGCAAATACGATGTCATGGTCACTTATGCTCGGGAGTATAGAAACAAAGTTTGTTCACCAACTTGATAAAAAAAAAAATAGAATGAGGGTACTAGAAAAACAATCACATCGTCGAGTGGGAACATGAGGAAGCTAAGTTCAGCCGCACTTGGTAACGAGGTCACTAAAAGCCAAAGGTAAAGACCGGGCAGTTCGTCAACCCAGCAAACATTAAGCATATTGCAGTGACCCTCCTCCTCCCCAACCCCCAAACAGAACGTAACCAGTGTAACTTGGTGCACGAATTTAGAAAAGTAAGTGAAGAGAGAACCCTTTGTGTCACCACACAAATGATAAAGTGCTCTTATATTAAGGTGCTCTCTACTCCGACGTGCAACTTTTCACAAGACAGTTTCAGCATGAGAACCCCTAAAGTCGAGAATACATGTTAGAATATAGGCTTTCTGGCCACCAGAAAAACGACTCCACCGTGTGTTTGTCTTTATACAGGAAGCTCCGTAATCAGCAGGAAACATTTTTGAACTCAAAATAGTGTCGTATAGCTGAGACTCAGTCCCAATGTTAACATAAGAATTTAGTGCTAATCACAGTACTGCTAATTTTTAAATTCTATTTTTACCGATATGGACAGTTTATGAGCAATACATAAAATCCAGACGCAGCCGTCGACTGCCAAAAACAAAAAAATATATTGGCCGAGCACCTGCGGGCTGTCAGACGATTCGACGGATTTGTTTTTTTTTTTCTTTTTTACTTTTTGACACTGTCAGAGTCGGCGTCTACAGATACGTGGAAACATCGAGAGTGAGCTTGTCGCGCTGTAGTTAAATTGTGACTCTGGTCACCGACCAATTCAAATAATATTCTCCCAGTAGTATGGATAGAGCTCGAGAAACGTCCGCGAACTGAAAAATTCGTTGGTTTCAACCTACGAGGAGCCACCAGCACTACTTCTCTTTTCAGAGCGCAGCTCTTTGGCGCCCGTTCCTGCCTTTCGTGTCGTCGTCTCTGGTGGCGTCGTCGTCGGCCTTGTAACTTGGTGACGTCATCAGTCGTGAGGGCATGACTGGATGTGACGTCATCGTGATGCCACATCCGGCCATGCCTAATAAGCGGAAGTGATAATGACGTCACATTCGGTCATGAAGTCATGACTGGTGATGACGTCACAAGGAGATTCACGCATATATGAAGCTTACCCGCCGGGCGTTCGATCCGCGGGCGTCCGTGCGGCGCCTTTCATTTGGCACTTCCTCGAACGCCGCACCACAGAGCATATAGAAATAGACGCAGTAGAGCTGGCATCAGCGGCGTTTAAAATTGGTTGACACCAAAGAAAAGGCGCAATATCTGTCACAATTCTGCGCGGACACTTAACCGAGTGTGCAAAGCAAAGGAGAAAGGTGACAGTGAAAAAAAAAAAGAGAAAGACGTGCCGGGTAGTGTAAAGCTTCAGACGACCACAAAGCTTCCTTCATGGCAGTCAAGAACTGTTAGTGGAGTGTTTCTTAGAAAAATTTATTTGAAAAATAAAAAAAAAACGTTCTTTGTAATCGTGCATACATGTCTTGCTCGAAATCGTCGCCTCAATCTATCGAAAAGTTGAAATAGCTGATGAATTTGGAATTAGGAAGTAGTGTAATCGTCGGCAAATGTTTTGTTTTCTGCTCATAGTAAAACGCTGCAATAACTGCTCTGTTTTGAACGTGATGGAAAGTACATACCTAGTCTGCGAACATGGCCGACCTTAATCAGGTAAATCAGTATCTCCCCAGCTTATCGAAGCTGAACGAAACAACAGCCTCTTCCGACTCTTTCTACGTTTCACAGGGCTTATTATGAAAGCAAAAAAAAAAAAAAAAACAAAAAAAAAACTGCTGCGTTGGATTCCGCCTTCGACATCATTAGCAGTGATTTTAACTGAGCCTATTTCTGCGGACAAAGTCTGAGAAGGATCGCTGCTCGCGATACTGTTAACAGCAAGCTATTGCTGGAATTCCTCCAAAAAAATTACTCCTCCCTTAGTGCCTTAAGTCATTCTTTCGTAATAAACTACCTCTTGCGTACGTCTCTCAGATGAACCCAAACCTTTGTTTCGCCTGCTTAAAGTCTCAGTACTATTTGTAGGGGTGCTAAATTGCCGGATGACTCAGTTTGAAGAATTATCTCGGACGCATTTGAACTAGGATTGGATTCCAAATTGCACAGTGGAGTTAAAGGCACATGTGACACAGAAACATGCAATGGTATTCTAAAAAATGTCTAACAAACCAGAAAACAACCATTTCCACGTTAATTAGGCAGGAGATTGCTAACACGAACGAACTAAAGCGCAACAAGGAGGTTCGTACGCTTCGAATACTGCGAGCATATTTATCAGGGCAGTTGCACCTTGATGTCAACGCATTTTTACATCTAACAATGTTTAATCGAATACCTGCGGTTGCTCTTTAAGTTGTATGCTGCTACGGCACTTCTAACGAACTGCTAACCAAAAGCCGTGTAAATTACGCGATTACTAAGCAGTAATCGATGTGAGTTACTCTATGCGCGATATATTGTTTGGTTTGGTTTCTCACAAGACTAAAATTACAAAAAAAGATCACGGCAAGAAATCCAGAAACATGTCGCACTTACAAGAGGAAGTCGAGAATAGCGATGTGTTTTAATTGTCACGCCGTTTTCACTGTCATACAGAACTGCGTTACCCGAGCTCTCATTTTTCTCAGTTATCTCCCTTATTTGCGATGCGAACCATATACTATAATAGCTTGTTCGCAGCCTCTATAAGGCGTTTATTCATTTAAATAATTCAGACTGGCCTCGCCTAGTCTTTCCTATTATTTTGCGTGGCAGACTACGACAAAATTTGTGGAGCAGCTGCTCTTCCTGCTGCTCGACCATTATGCAATCTCATATCATTTAGATCAGGGACCGTATATTGTTACGACTTTCTTTCTTTTGGTCATGACGTCAGTTATGGCGAGAAAAACAGGCGGTGAGCCAAGTAAAGGTCCAACAGTGGGCAGGGCCCGCATGGACACGGCGCCACTGCTAGCCACCCTGTTGCAACCACGTCCAGTCCGGAGATGTCACAGGGCCCATGCTCCTTTTCTTTCCCGAGACGGAAGCAGAGCCGGAAATACTCGTCAATCTTGTCAGACATGTCATCGTTCTCCCTCGTTCCTCGCTGTCATTAATCCAGCGTGACATGGGGAGTGGTGCGCTTTTAGGCAATCAAATGGCATCATGAGCTTGTTTAGCAGCAGCAGCATGCAGTAGCAGCCAGCGTGACATCATCCCGTGCGGCTCGCGTTACTGAGAGAGATGACTGATGGCAGAAGACGAGATGAAAGGAAAATGACGCGGAACGTTACAAACTATTTCCGATGCTTTTTTGTCTAACCAATGCATATGCATAATGTTTGAATAAGTAGTTCTGTTTGCGTTTGCCGCTGTGGTCGAAACCGAGAACAAAACACGTGTTTAGAACGATCCACATTTCGAATAGATAAAACTTGCCATTGGAGACGCCGACCAAGAAACGCAAAAGAAAAATAAAAGCTATAAATGCTTCGGCTTCCCCCCGGGAACCTTGTTGACAGCAAAAACGAAAAGGCGAGACACGATCTTGTATTTCAAACGGGGGCGCAAGGAGCGTGCGTGAGTTAGTTATCAGATTTCCAGAGTTTTGGTTCAAAGTGTGACTGATCGTTTCTATTGTCAAAGGTTCGAGGTCAAGGAGAGGGAATTTTTCTTTTTTCAATAACAAAAACGTGTGCCATAGATACCGCATTTTCGCGAGTCTAAGAAACCCCAATTCTCCTCGCCCAATCTCGCAAAAAAAAAAAAAAAAAAAACTCTGAGAAAACTTTGCATGCTAATCTAATCACACCTTTTTCTGCAAGAAAGTACACCTATCCAAGGTTACCAAGCGCGCTTGCTCACTTTGTCATCGAACCGGAGCTGTCAGAGACCCGAGGTGGCCTGGCGTTCGTGGCGTGACCTTTGGCTCACGTCTGCCAGGATCGGCGCGCGTAGCGGTTGGTTCAGGCAGCCGTGTCTGGCTTAATGCGTTGCTATGCGCAAACACTACATGAAAGATGGCGGCACAGAGTGCCAAAAACAAGCCGATGACTCTATCAGAGTGTCGTGACGTGGGCCTCATATCGGCGGCGTCCGGCAGGTTTCACGGTCACCGCGGGCGCGCGCTGCTTGGTTTGGTGTCACTTGTTTGAGAGCCGTAACAGAAGTCGAAACAAGTTTGTAGAGGGCTGACTACAGCTTGGAGTTTAAACAAACTAAAATCGAGTTTGTTGAAGGTGTTTTCCAACGTTGTTTCCCAACTAAATTGCTATTTCTTGCGCCCACCTTATCGAGATTTAGTAGCGAAAAGTAAGGGATCTCTCAATTTAGATTTGTCAAATAAAGCACCCCCACCCTCTCTCACTTAGTCATCGCGATATTGAAAGAAGGGGGTGCTTAGCATCGAAGAAATGCAGCATGTATGCATTCCAAAAGTCCCCCCCCCCCCCCCTCTCGTTTGCTCCCACTCGTCCACTCTTTAGCGCTGTTGGGATCGCTGACTGTATCTCGTACGTTTTATCCGCGTCTCATGAAGAATGACCTCCCTCACTTATGTACTGCTTCACCCCACCTTGCACCAACTCCGAACAATACACGAACTGCACGGTGACAAAGGTGTGTTTGTTTTCCTCTCCTGCCTAATTTCCGCTGCAGAGCCAGGATAAACTATCCGTGAGTATAGAGGTGCTTTAGATATTAATTTAACCTTAAATTTGTGTAACAATAATCTTGCCGTCCGTGGTTCTTTACCTGATATGCAGTGCGTAGTAATATTACAGGAGTATTGCTATAAAAAACGAATTCCCAACACCCAGGCCGCGCTTATTTGTCGTTCCATTAACATCGCTATAATAAAAACCTAATAGTTTGTTTCTATTAGTACTTTTTGATGCGAAGCAATATTTTATTATTTGTGTTTGGAATCTCACCTTCGCTATCACAGTTATGAGAAGCTATGAAATACAAAAGTGGAAAACCGAGAATTTTGCCTGGATTTTGTGCTTGATGCGATGCCCGGCTTGAGTGTGTGCTCAATTTAAGTAAACACATAAATAATAATTTTTTTTTGTGATCTGGCCGATCTAAATTAAAAAATGCTTTCAGCCCTTGGGCGGACGCATGTCATCCCTGCAGGCTAGGCGCAAAATATTGCTAAGTCATCCTAAAATGAAGCCGGAAACCGACTTCGTTTGCTTTATTTAGTATAGCCCGCTAAAAAAAAAAAAAAAAAAAAAAAAAAAAAAAAAAAAAAAAAAAAAACAGAATATTTACGAAGACTCACATCTTTGCTCATGTAAAATAAACTCACTGAGATCAACTTTCAACATACACTAAACAGCGATATGAGTGACTGCAAGGAATGCAGTGTTCGGGCTAGTTGGCTGACTGTGTTGCTATCCATGTTTACCAACTTGTTTTCAACTTCTTTTCCCTGTATGACCTTTGACTGCTAGTCATCACTAGGCAGCGGCCGCACATGCTTCCATCATCTAGAAGTCCTAATTCTTTGTAGACTCAGAACTGAAGTATCTAGAAATCTGCAGCAATTTAGCATGCACAACCGAAATATGGCCATGTTTCAAAAACGCTATTTGATTCCTTTTCTACTGAGCTTTGCTTGCACTTTTTCGCATTTTCATCTTCAAAATAAGATACCGATAGTGAGTTAAATTACACGACCATAATTTTTCTATTACCCATGAAGCTGTCAAAAATAATTTTCTTCTAGAGCTCCTCAGAATCCCCGCACCTGAAACATTGCCTTTGTTCATATTCATGAGGCACAAGTTCTCAGAAAAGGTTGCACTACTCCAGAACTACCAGAAGGCGTCAAAATTGAAGGCCGCTTCACTCTGACCTAGCAGTCTTCCTCGACGCAAAATGGGATGTTCGTTACGTGGAGAAAAAAGCGCAATTAAAATTTGAGAAAATATATTATTGTCCACACATGGAAGACCGTCATGAGTATGCACCATCAGAGAGAAACAGCTTAGTAGTAAACTTCGCGCAATGAGAATAAAAGGAAGTGCTGGCGGGCTCTGGTTTGCAGTGAAGTCCTGATTTTTGGGGGGTATTTTTGTTGTTCGTACGGTTCCCAGGAGTTTCTAGGCGGTAATTCGAGAATCCCAGGGCTATTTGGGTTATCTCTAGTGGTGAAGAAAAAGAGAAAGAGTGTAAATGGGAGTTTCAGTTGAGCGTAACATCAGCCTTAGCGTACGTATGAGGTTTGTGACGCTAACACTGCCCGCCCATCAGCCTGCTGACAACCGAGGCTCGCACGCACAGAAATAAAATATAAGAGCAAGGTAAGCTCCATTTGCGAATGAAAAACGAAACGCGCTGCCATAAAGACGACTTTGTAGATTCGCTCACATCGGAGTAAATTCGTCGCTCTTTTTTTTCGGGTTTTGGGCTCGCTCATTGCTGCTAAAGGGCACTCGAGGTTCTCTATTTTTTTCTCTTCGCACAAGTGGCGAATGGTGCGCGTGTTAGCGCGGGTAATGAATACCGATAGTTATATACACTGTATAATTGCGATCCTTTAGCACTACAGTCCATCGTAAGCGAAACGAGACGATAAGTTCTGTCGGTGTTAGAACATGAGGGCGGCCTTTGATAGGTTATTATTCTTTACTCAGATACGAGAAATCATACCTGAGTACAGACTCACACGAACGGAGAAATTAGCTGAAAAAAAGCTTACTACATTGAAGCGTCAGGCGCATAAAGAGGGCTGTGCGCGGTGTTATGAAAATTGCAGTCATGGCGAACAAGAAATGATGAACTTACGAAATTTAACCTCATGGCAGTCTGTTCATTAACTATGCCACAGCGATGTGTTTTATGCTGTGATGGAATGCATGTGCCCTGGTTAGCCCAGGAGCGCAGGACAATTAGACCACGAGCGCACATACAAACTGCAAAACTGCATTAGAAGCGAGGACGACTACGAAATGGACATTGGCGCAGGTAAGATAGCATATATAAAATGAAACGGAAGGTGAACGAAAATGGTACCGACTGGTTAGCTAGGCGTCAAGCAGAGGTCTGTGTCAGTTGCGATGCCTGAAGTTATGAAAGGCGTAGTCGCGGTGGGTAATGCATGCCCTGACGGCTGACAGCGAGGCGCGGGTGGAAGCGGGCGCCATCTAAATGAGGGAGACGGCTGGCGAGGTGGTGCGGCGCTGCAGGTAGCCTAATCCCCGTATGTTCATGCATGGCCAGACTTGACAGCCTGACCTGAAACGCCGAGTTTGAAGAGAAGTGTTTCTGCGCAGGGGCATGAAAGCTCACCCACATTCGTTCGGAACGCACGCCAAACGCACCGCGTCCGCACATTCACGCACTCTTCTTTTTCACTTCCCTGCCGTCTCCTAATCACAAGTCACCACCATCCAAACCGTCACGGCTTCCTCCCGTTCAAGAAAACTGCTGTCAGCTGTGGTAGGTGGTGAAGGAGCCGATTGTGCGCCAGGTATCTTGGTTGTTTCACCATGATTTTTCTGAATTTTTTTAATCATAGCGTCCTTGAGTTAGATCACTTTTTTTGGCATTCTATTTTCAGGAGTCTAGTACATAATTCATCATTCATAATTATGTTCATAATTACTGTTCCCAAGAACGCGGGATCGAATCCCGACCTCGGCGGCCGCTTTTCGATGGAGGCGAAAAGCAAGGCGCCCGTGTGCTGTACGATGTCAGTGCACGTTAAAGAACCCCAGGTGGTCGAAATTTCCGGAGTCCCCCACTACGGCGTCTCTCATAGCCTGAGTTGCTTTGGGACGTTAAACCCCACAAACCAAACCAAACCAAACCTAGTACATAATTCATCATTTATAATTATGATGAATGATGTACTATACAATGCAGCAAAGGCGTACAAACTAGAAGGCTGGTTAACCTTTTGATTATTGCTTTTGGGCTTTTTTTATTTTTGACACACTTGTAGCCGTGTGTAAGTAATATCCGTATGAGCACTTATAATTTCGAAAATTTTACTTTAATTGCCGTTGCAGAGTGGCGAATTAAGGGGAAGCGAGCGGCCATAGGCAGCACTGGCCGTGACTGCAAAAGCCAGTCGCACATCTTCCAACCTGTAGCGTGCTCGCCCGTTCAGTGCTCCCATTCGGGCGCTGCGCCGAGAGACCACGGGATAGGGGCACCGCCATGCGACTCGCGCGAGCAGGCCTGGCTACAGCCGCTCGGTTTCAATTTCGACCGTGTGAATCCCAAAAATTTGTCTCGCTGCAGCGGCGACGAGAAAAGCATTTTCAAAAAAAAAAAAAAAAAGCTAATATGAATATTACTTGCGGTAGGCTACAAGCTACACATGGTCTTAACCGTAATAGATTTTTAAAAAATTGGGAGAATTACGTTTTGTCATTAAGGGTAAAGCACGCCAGCGTTAATATTAGGCTCCCGTTCACCGGCTCCCCTTATAGAGCTTGTTCATATACCTGCACCTTTCTAATGTCTTCATCAGCAATTTCTTTTGTGCCTTTATTAAACCATACATACTCATCAGTATACATTCGTAAGAAAGTGTGTTGTATGTAAAGACCACTCGGCTTAGATATAAAGCTCTGCGTTAACCAAGCTTTCGTATACGAACGTGCTAGCGTGGCCTAGAGGGAGCATATCTGATACGTGATCCAGGGGTCCTGCAAGGCTGCATTGTCACCTCATTTTCCCATCTGTAAACCCAACAGTTTGCAGCGCCAGCCAGTTAACCTATTTAACGTGGCGTCTTGACGTCACATAACCCGACGACCACTCAGTTCCCGGCCATATCAACAGCCAGAAACATGTCCGGGATTTTTTCCTCACAACACTGAATTTTCTGAAGAACGTGACCTTTAACGACGAAAGAATATTTTCAGCGCTAAAAACACAGGACGGAGAATGGAAACAGACGCAGGACGAACAAGTGGCATTTAACGCTATCGCGTTAAATCTACACTGTTCTGGTGAAACTGATTGCTGGGCTAGTGGGTGCATTTTAACTAATAAAAAAGGTACCACTATGCCAAACAAAAACGAATGCACAGATAAGCACTGTCAGGACGGACGCTGAACACAAGCTGGTTGCATATTATCGAAATGAGTAAAAACAAAAGCTTTATGCGCATGCGTAAAAAAATACAAATTAAACGCCCTCAAATACCTCCACACTGCCGGCAAGCATATGAATATCACTTTAGGCCATTCCCATCTAATTAAACTAAGCAGACTATTATCGGCACTAAAAAGAAATACCGAGGGATCACCGATGCAGTCTGAACTCAGTGTTTTGATAATAGACGCTTTGGGCAACTTACAGGTGAGAGTGTTCTTCCTTCTGCTTAAAATTGTGATTTCTTTTAGCTTTGGTTCATAAATTTGAATTGAAATGAAAGAAGAAAGCATACCAACGGCTGCTCTAAGAAGCATGCTAAGCCTTATGTCAAATGTGCCACCCCCGTCATTTATCAAATTCCTCCTTAACATGTGCCATGGTATACGTCTGTCGAACAGGCCAATGAGCGAACGATCGGGCAGCAGAGCACAAGCGTTCTATGCAAAACGGTCAAAGTTTACATCCACCACCCACTGCAAATCTTGCTATTTCAAGTGTGAACCAATGCTCACAGAAGTCGTAATTTTAAGCGGTAAAAAGAACGCTCTCGTCTGTGAGTTGCTCAAAGCGTCTTATATAAAAATGCTGGACGACTGCATCAGTGACTCATCGGTCTCTCAGTTTAAGCGACGAAAGCCGGCTGCTTAGTTTGATTAGACAGAAATGGCCTAAAACGATATTCACACGTTTCCTGCTAGTGTGGAGGTGTTTGAGGGTGTTTACTTCGCTAATATATTTTTCGGATGCGCGTAAAATATTCGTTTTTATTCATTTCGAAGAAGTATAACCAGTTTGAATTCAGCGCCCGTCCTGTCTGTGTTTATCTGTCCATTCGTCTTTGTTAGTGCCCTTTCCTATTAGTTCACTGTTCAGTGTTAGTTGAGCACCCCACTAGATAGCACATGTTGGCTGAATTGTGATGCCCGATATCGCTGAAAATGCTATACCGCAGAAAGTGATCTCCTAACTAAAACCTAATTCTTAAAAAAAATTCAGAAATTCTTAATGACACACTGTGCACATTTCGTATGATGTCAAGGCTCATTTATGAGTTCGTGGGGTGCCTCTAATAAAACAGTATTACACTAAATCTAGGAGCATGTTCTTGGGTAGTGAATGTGTTATTGCATGCTTTTCTCAGTAGCTTGTTAATATGTTCATTTTATAGATTTGTTAGCACTAACTCCTGGTGTAAGCGGCTATTCAGAGTTGTGTGCGGACAGAACAACTAACCTTGTTACTCCTGGCTGCGAAAATGACAAATAAGAGGCGGACTGAGAGAAATACTCTTGAAAATTATAAGCAACCATCATGAGACGCTTTTAAAGCCATTCATAGTACTGTCGATCGCAAGTTAAGCGAGATTCTTATGCACATAGCGGTGGCATTCGCAGCACAGCATCCTTATGATGACGGTTTACACCATTTTCTTCTTTTTATGGTAGGTACATGCTTATGCTGCAAATGACCTCAGTGCATATTAAGGATGCGTTTGGAGGCAGTGTTTATGTGCCATTTTCCTTCTTTGCATCACGAATACGTCTGCTGCTACTCTGCTCCAGAGTTGAGGTTGGCAGCGAAGACGTTGGCAGAGTGAGCACGAAAGGAATTTCAAGATGGCTTGGGACATTGTGGCACGCATTTTGAAGCGTTTGGAGGTGTTATCAGGCGAATGCGCACCCCACTTCTAGATGACTGAGGTCGCGTAATATAGGAAGATATATGAGGATATAAGGACCGGGTGCCCAGGATTGTGACGCGGTCGCGGAGGTTGCATGTACTACTCGAATCCAGCTTATCGTGCACCACTAAAGGCTAACGTTGCGAAACGTGTCATGTCTCACACTTAGGCACTCTATCCAAAAAAAAAAGCCATCAAACGACGCCGTCTAAACCAGTTGCCGCATTTTATTTGTTCTTAGTGAGCATTCCGTGGTTATTTCTTCCTAAACGCCGACGCATCTTGGAAGGCGCCCGGTCATTCACTGCAAGAATTTTAGCGGGGTCGGTGTCTAAGCGAATAGTGTGCACAATTGCTTCAGATTTTTATTAGTTGAAGTTCCTACAGTATTTCATTAGTTTTAGACCAGCTTCCCGAGTGCGCCGTGTTTGCACGAAAAGAGGTGGCAACTGTGCGCTTCACAAAATCGCCGCCCACGTCCTCTAACCTTCAGCCTCCTCTTTCTCCCATTTAGAGCTCTCGCTTTCCTTACCACAATTCGTGGTAACCAACCGGACTCCTGCTCCGGACATCCCCCTTCTGTGTTTCCTCTTCGCTTGCTTTGTGGTTAGATTGCCAGCAAAAAAGAAGCTGTATTGTACACATTTTCATGTTCTATCCTGACTCCACTACTATTTCTGTGCGTGGCAGAGTGGGAGGAGTGGATTGAGTTAAACGAACAAAGCGGAAAGGGGAAAGTATATCGCTGTTTTGGTAGATGTTTCTTTAACGCCGCGTTCAGTGTATCAGAGGCACAGCCTGAAGCTTTCGTTATTGGCTTCCAGTGAACCCGACGTTTTCCTTTTGGCATTTGTTTATTTCCGGTCGCATCACCGGGTGACTGGTTCTACTCTTTAGCTACAGCGTCAAATTTTATTGGTTTGAAGCATCTTATATTAAGTAAAAGAAAAAAAAACTCGTTTGAACTGAGGCAGCGAGAACAGCGAGTCCCTGAGCGTTCGGTAAGGTTTCCCGACCGGCGTCCAGTACATAATTCTGGGCAGTAACGATCAGCTCTATGAACTAAAGTAATTTCTCACGCACTCAAGTCAAGTCTTGAGTGCACACAGTAAAAGTCAAATTTGAAGATTGTATGGCAGCTCGCGTGCCGAAGAACAGACCGCTTATTGGGTACGATCGATGCACTAGCATGCGATTGCTTCAAGATAAGAAGGAACACACTTTTATTTGTCGTATAAAAAAAGAAGGTATAGTTTTGGATCAGGGGTAGGATTTAAAGAAGCGCACGGGCCCCTTGACGGCGCAAGGTTGCTTGAAAATCCTGCGCCTTGACGACCCCTAGGGCACAACCCACTATCCGGAGCTGTATCTCCGGGTTAGGGTTAAGCAATGCAGTCTCCTAAACATTTTTTTCTTTAGGTTTGTGATTTCAGAGGTTGATAATCCTCTAGACACTCGAATGGGATGTGACTGACGTTTGCTGTATAACAATTTCGGAGATTGCAGCGAAAGTCGTAATCGGCCATTGAGTAGATTTGCCGCTGGCAACCTTCTCCGCTTTAGTATTATTCATTGGGGGGGGGGGGGGGGGGGGAGTATCTGAGTAGATTGTTTCGACATTGGAGGGTAATTACACGGTAGGTTACCATACGCTCATAGTCGCACGGGTCGTTCTTTGCCTGCTTGACGAATCCTCGCGGACATTTTTGAGCGGCCATGTTCTCTGGATGAGAGATATGTACAGGCTCCCGAGCGATTTGTAACCACTGGGGTTGTACAGCCATCAGTGTTCATCCCCTACTGCAATGAGAAGAACACTTATAGCTGTACCATTAGACAAACAGGAATATTTTGTGCGTACGTAAAAGTGACCGTGTTGCATTTATGCATATTTGCTCTCAAGCAGAAATTTCAAACTTGGCTTTCGTAGTAGAACGTTCAGATAATGGAAAACATCGATGTGTGCAGACAACAAATGTTTCTTTCAATATTTCGTTTATGACTCATTATTCGGGGGTATTTGTCGAGACGGATTAGGGGCCACTCTAACGTCTCCAAAGCGCCACCAGCAGCACTGAAAGTAACAAATTTCTTCCTTAAGATTGGCATTAAATTTCCTACCTAAGCCTTATATGTAGCCATGTTCACTGCGCAGGAGACTTGGTCCATTTGCGTATGGGCAGCTATTTTGCAGAAAATACTTTTTTCTGCCTCCAAGCAGATCAATACCAACACCTCAGTGTCAGAAATGTAAGGCCTTGGTTTCGAATTATACATTTCTTGTTCCAGTTTTTCGATCAGGGTATTGGCAAGAGGTTTTGCCGGGAGGGCCACAGCGTTTGTTGCCGAATCTCCCTCCTCTTCTCCCTCCATATCGAAATAAAAAACTCAGCCATACATTACGTACTGCGGAGTGATTTCTTTCTAGGTTACTAAAGAGTTTATAAAATATAGGTGATAAAAAAAAAATAATAATAATAATAATAATAATAATAATAATAATAATAATAATAATAATAATAATAATAATAATAATAATAATAATAATAATAATAATATGAATAATAATAATAATAATAATAATAATAATAATAATACAGTTTTATAATCATTTCAGTATATAAATTTTATAATTATAATAATAGTTTATAATATATATAAGATAGCTTGTAAAATAAATTGTGATACGACTATTGGTATACCGAGCCCGGTAATATTGAATAAATTGGTTTCGTAGAACTGTCTGAATATCCTGGTGAAAATTCTGTGCCAAAGTATATGAGGGGTGTTCGCGTTTATCGAACCCATGCCAGCAGAACATTCAATATATGGAACTGCGTGCCGTGCCCCGGCAAAGGACGCTTCTCCAGATTACGCTTCCGCGATCACTTTTATCGCGCAGAGCCGAGTCTGCTGCGCAGTCTTTGGCGCCTGCTGGCACTGCTAACGCTGTAAAACAAAGTGACCAGGGCCCGTATTCCGAGTTTGCGTCGTTATCGATGTGTCGCTACCTCACGTGACCTCGAGCAATCTGAATGGTGGAAACGCCGGAACGTTGTGTTGTCACTACGGAACCGGAAGAGGTGGCAATATCATGTTCCGGTGTTTCCACCAATCAGATGACTGGAGATCACGTGAGATAGCGACACATCCATACCGACGGGAACTCGGAATAAGGGCCCAGGTAAACCACCAGCTCGAATGGAAGCGCCCGTCAGTATGTCATGCTTGTTTTTAACGGGACGCTGCTGTCATGCGGATAAGCAAGAGAATGGTGCACTGGTTGCCGAGCGATGAAGCCAGCCTTGTTGACCGAAGGCTTGCGGCGGCTCTCGCGTGACATGCATCGCTGCTGAATTGGACAGGGATATGGGCTGTACCCAGTTTTAACTGAGGACCCAGGGTATAATACGAAAAGGAAGGTGGCTGCCGAGTTATTTTATTTTTTTTCTTTATAGATTAGGAATATCAGAATTAGACCTTTTACAATTGGCGGCGGGTTTTTTGCAAAGCACCGTTCGCAGCAGATTTGTTGTGAACTCCAACCCCGTCGGCACTTCTGAGACGCGGCGCGTGACGCAATGTGCGTGCAGCGAGAGCCCGTCGATTTCTTGCGCCCACAGAGCGGCACGTTGTGGTGCGCCCAATACTCCCTTCCTTGGCGTGAGGTAACGTTGGACGCGCGCAAGTGCGCCCGTGCGCCTCGCGAATAGCCGCACCCTTTTCGACAGGTGGGTTGCCATTATACCGGCGGTCAGCGCATCGCTGTATGAAGCGTGCCACTAGCGTAGTTACACCGTATTCACGTTTCTCGGTTACTGTGGAGCTCATCTGTTTGCACGTCTTAGATGTCTAATTACTGATATATCGAAATATTTCACGATCCCCTTCGAGACTGATATAGCCAGGATCGACTATATTTATGTAATGCCCTTCCTAAAAGGGCTAACAAAGTACGGAAGAAATTGTTTTCTCCACCAGATATTCCCTTGCTGATAATTAATGTAGCTAGTGGAGAAGAAAAAGAAAAAACGATTGGTAATTCTTATATATACAGTGTAGAAAAAGATGTACAACAAAAATGAGGCACTGTGGTTGAGTTGAGTTCTGTGCAGCTGAGTTATTGTATGCTACAGGTGGGATTAGCCTTGCTCATTCTGCCAGCAACTGCTCCACCGTAGCGTCACTTATGTGTTAAATAAAATCCTAACATCTGTGAAATCTACTCCACTATGCGCACAATAACTTAAAACAGTACATATTCCGCACCAACAGTCACCATCTATGCACACATTCACTCGTAGTATAACATAGTCCACTCCAGAAGTCATCTATGCACACATTCACTCGCAGTATAACATAGTCCACTCCAGAAGTCACCATCTATGCACACATTCACTCACAGTAAAACACCATGAAAACTGAAACGAAATCTGTTAAAATTGACTTACAGCATAAGTAATATCATTGTGGAATGACTGAAGAAAAAGGGAGTCACGATGCAAAAAAATAATATCGATCCAATCTTAACTAGTGCATATTTAGACACACCTCACATAATGGTCAATCCACTGCTCTCTGCGCAGAGATTGCACAAAAAAAAAAAAGAATTAAAGGAAATGCTGCCTTGTCTTTGGTGCCCTCGCCAGAACAACAGGTTTTGATTAAAAAGGAGTTGCTGTGGTTACGAAAGCTCAAAGAACACCGGCATCCAAGGACCAGCGATAAATTTGCAGCGAGCTACACACGTTCTTCACGATGTGTATCTTTTATTTCAGCATCGAAATAACAGGAAAACGCGACTTGCCGGAGCCCATGTATACGAGCATGCGCAATAGCCTGTAATAAAAAAACAACTAAATATTTCCCGAGACCCTTGCGAAACTTCCTTGGAATAGGTTCTCTTCTTTCTAGTGAATTTCTGCAGTTGGTGGAGAGGCGAGGCGTCATTACCTCGTGCAAGAATAAACACAGCAACCCCACGGGTTCCAATGAATGCGTCAGCCTCCATTACGATCGTGTATGAGGTGAGGAAACACAGACTAAACA
The DNA here is from genome assembly GCF_055883805.1 of Amblyomma maculatum. Taxonomy (NCBI): domain Eukaryota; kingdom Metazoa; phylum Arthropoda; class Arachnida; order Ixodida; family Ixodidae; genus Amblyomma; species Amblyomma maculatum. Next base: position 92,047,066 of record NC_139344.1, on the reverse strand, counting down.
TTGTGTAAATACATAACTGACAGCTTGCTGCTGATTTAGAGGAAAAAGATCGTCTGAAAAATTGCCTGCTAGGGACGTAAATTGCATGGTAAACGTTATCTCGTCGTCATGGCGGTCTGTCTAAGAGCCATATTGTTTTAAAGCCTTTGTTTGCTGTCCAGACTTTAGCTTTTTGTTTAATTTTGTTCCTCAACCATGTTGACTCTTAGCTAAAATACAGCATGTCATAAACGAATGCTCCCACACATCTTACATTTTTTTCCATAGAGCTCTCCCTTCGTCTCCCTCGCTTAGATAGCAGTCATGCGAGACGCATTGGAAATGCGTCTGCCATCATGTCAGTTTTCGCGATGCTACCGTAATCGGGAACGGCGCACCGTAAAAACACATTAGGCACTTGCGCGCAAGCTTCCTGTCGGCAGTTGCCGAAATTGCCGCTGAAAACCGAAAAACTAATCCAGGTATGGGCGCAGTGGGAATGGTGTGACCACTCAGTATGCATCGAGTAAGTTACTTCGAAGGATGACAGAATCGCACAGGTGCCCAATGCAGGCCGCTATGTTGGGCCAGTGCGTCCCGTCCCCTTTGACAGTGAACGAGTGAACTCCCTTTTATGTCGCATCCTTCGGCGATGCAGTGAAGCCAGCGCAAGTGCGCATCAAAGGGTCGCGCAGCCCGCTGTCCGCGGACGTGGAAGCTGTGATCGAGTGCGAGACCACGGGATCCCAACCGCCGGCCAACGTCAGCTGGCGGCTGGAAGAGGTGCCCCTCCGGCAGACCCAGCTGCTGGCGCAAGGCACCAACGGTACAGCGAGCTTGCTTCGCTGGACACCCCGTCCACAGGACAACGGCCGCCGGTTGGTCTGCCTCGCCCACAACGACCGCTTCCCGGACGACGGCATAGAAGACGCCTGGCGGCTCGACGTCCACTGTAAGGCTCTGCATGGGCATTCAGGCAACTTGCCATCAAGCGCGACTTCAGCTCATTATTTTCTCATAACTTTGTGCATGGTTCTTGGTAGGCCTTAGCAGCAGCGGTTGCGAATGACACCATGGAAGCGAAAAAATGACAGATCGTGGGCTAAACGCAAGATAAATGGCTGCTCTGCACTGAATAAAGAATGCGCGTAAAAAATCCGACCCACCTAGAACAGAGAGAGACAGAGCATTGTACGAGGAAATCGCAATGCGTTCGCAGCTGTGAACATCACAAAATGCAAAACATATTTATCGTTTACTTCAAGTTTCTGCGCAAAAAAAAAGGGGGGGGGCGAGGGGGGGGGGGGGCGGTCTAAGCGTGGAATGTGTAGTTCCCGGTATCGGGAATATGATTAGGAGAAAAACGGACACGGAGGAATTGGATACCGTACTGAAATTTTAAGCGCATTTTGTCTCCTGCAACGCATGTTATTTATCCGCTTAAGCGTATCTGCTAATATTAATACGATGTTTCTCAGTGCCTGCACGAATATTCGCACACTAAAGCAACAAATAGCCGAAGCTGCTGCAGCGCGCAAATTTTTCTAATCCCACGTTTTTCCAAGCATCCAGTGCGATTGGCGACTTCTTCTCTGCCCTGTGTCTTAACTTCATTCGCGTAAGCTCTGCTTTTGAGCTCTTGATCTAAAACGCTCTGTCGCTTCCCCGGTTTCTCGCATCTATTAATGGGGTTTTTTCTGCTATTCTTTTCACGCAGTTTGGCTCCTGCCAATGTAAATATACTGCTACCAGTTCTACGTCTTCAGTGATTAACCGGCAGATAAGCAAGCTCCTTTTATTTTTATTCTTCCTCTCTACTTACTCGGCCCACTCGGGGCAGTATAATGTAAAATCTAGAACTTGATTTTACGAAGACAACCGCTGCCGGACATTAAATTGAAGGAAGAAGATAATGTGGATTGCTCGGCTTTCTCGACTATATTCTGCATTCGCTACTTATAGTACACCAGTACATTACAAAACTTATGTATGTATGTATGTATGTATGTATGTATGTATGTATGTATGTATGTATGTATGTATGTATGTATGTATGTATGTATGTATGTATGTATGTATGTATGTATGTATGTATGTATGTATGTATGTATGTATGTATGTATGTATGTATGTATGTATGTATGTATGTATGTATGTATGTATGTATGTGTGTGTGTGTGTATGTATGTATGTATGTATGTATGTATGTATGTATGTATGTATGTATGTATGCATGTATGTATGTATGTATGTATGTATGTATGTATGTATGTATGTATGTATGTATGTATGTATGTATGTATGTATGTATGTATGTATGTATGTATGTATGTATGTATGTATGTATGTATGTATGTATGTATGTATGTATGTATGTATGTATGTATGTATGTATGTATGTACGTATGTATGTATGTATGCGCACGTTGTTCAACCAAGCTGTAAACAGTGCAAAATGTGCGCACTGCTTGTCGGTCGCCCTATGTCAGCAGCACCTATAATTGCATACAAGCTTACATTCTCAGCGTATACAATTAGGTGCTACTATGTCCAAAGTGCTCTAGCTGTGCACGGCAGAACATAAAAATTGAAATTAGACCACAGTTGCTTACTTTATGGTGAAATGCTGGTGCCCAACTACCTTCTAAGTCTTGATGGCTCTGCTTTGCACAAATGTTGGTCCTAGAAATGTTGGAAAGTGGGTATAGGCACTGTTGTGCCTGCACTGATTCGCACCCGTTGCGCGCTCTGTACTCTCTGTACTCAACGCTCTATACTCGTAAGTAGGATGGACAGCTGGGCGAGTTGATACAATTGCATAGTGGGTCTCTTCGCGCTGTTCCACCCACTATGCTCTGTACTCGACATTACTCTTTCCTACTAGGGATCACGGTTCGCTCACGTAGGCACGCTCTAGGCAGTTCCTGTCTTTGCAGCAACCTGATCTTTTTTTTTTTTTTTTTTTTTTTCACGCAGACAAACCCATCGTCGAGCTTCGGCTAGGACAGGGTCTGGACTCGTCAGGCGTGCAGGAAGGCCACGACGCCTACTTCGAATGCTCAGTCCGTGCAAACCCGGCAGTCAACGAGGTCGCCTGGAGCTTAGACGGCCGGCGCCTCAGTGGCGCACGCCTCATCGTCAGCAACCTGTCTTTGGCGCTGCGCCAGGTGACGCGCCACCAAGCCGGTCTCTACCGCTGCACGGCGCAGAACTCCGCCGGCCAGACCGTCAGCAACGCCGTCCGGCTGCGCGTAAAACGTGAGAGCCTAGCGCAGCACTGGGAACCCACAGCCTACAAATGGGCGCCGCGGTTTCGTCTCGTTTTCTTGCTGTTAGCAGCGTAACCAGCAGCACTTGGCGAGGTGCTTAAAAGTCGCTTATTGAGCGGGAGCGCCAATCCGTTTTCTTTTACACCGACAACTTCACTGCCTCGCCTGGCACGACCCGTATGAGTTTTGCGCGACTAAAGAACTCGGTCACTTTTTGTTTTACGGTTGTGAGAATATTTCCTGCCGCCTCGGTCAGTTCTAGGCTTGGGTAAATGGCAACCGAGTAGAGGAGAAACAAGACTGAAACAAGCGTTGCGCCTGTGACTTGGCGATATAGCAGTTTTGTTCGTTCCTTAACACACTGAATTCGGTAAGGAAACTCCTAGCAGAGGCGAATATGAAAGGAAGCTGGCATATTTTCCCATCAATGGGTAAGGAGGAAGCTTTCACAAAGGGCGATGTGTGGTAGATATAAGAAAGGTCTTCATAATGTACTTAGTTTACGATGTTTACAAGTATATGGCTGCATTATAAAAGAGGTTGATTTTAATTCTTTGCTAAATTTCTTGAGTAGAAAATAAACAACCGCTGTCATGACATGAAACGAATATAACACACCTAATGGCGTATTGCTATTGCGTACGATAGCACGATGCTCTACCCAGTCAAAAGCCGTCATACAGTGAGGCACATTCATATTTCGGCATAAAAAATAATGAATGTCTCCGTTTGTCTAGCGGTTACTATCCAAGCCAGCCAAGTTTCTCACCATGTCGATGAAAAATGTCAGAGCAGTAAATATTTTTTGTAAAAAAAATTCTCTTCTAGGACATCCATTGATGCCATTATTAAAAGTGTTAGAAAATAATAAGTTTAAGCCAGATGAGCAGACTATGTCGGCCACAGATGCCATTCCTGGTAAAGTAAGTTGTGTACAGTTATTACTTCTTCCAGAAGAGAAATAGTCATCTTGCACTGCTTATAACTTTGCTTTGGAATACACGAAGTGCAGAACTCTTGCGTACGTGCATGAATAGCATGAACATATGCGGTGTGTAGGGCTTAGCCGCAGAGGGACATATGTGAAATTTTTTTTTTTAGTGCGAAAGCCTCACTTTTTTTTTTATTGCGCAAGTTCGCCCTTCGGCATAAGGGTTTAAATATATTGATACAGGCCTGCGGCAGCAATGAATGCCAACAGCTCTCGGTGATGTGGGCCATGTGTCCATCCTGTGTCGGGCGGTCTGGTAGGGTGGTAAGAGTGGCTTCCAAGGTGTGTTCTGCGGGCCACGCGAAGACCAGGACATGCTGTTAGGAAGTGGTCTAGTGTGGCCTCCATAGCAGGGGCTGGGCAGAAAGGGCAGTTCATGGGAGCAGTCTGGGCGGTCCAGGAAGATTTTACAGCTGGCGTTAACGCAGCACCCACGTGGATTCCTCTCAGCGTCACCACCTCACGGCGAGTTAAACCGCCGGGAAGGTTTGATCCACACGATGGAATTAAAGCACGCGTGGAGCGGCGAAGAAATTCTTTTGCAGGCACTACGGCATCTCCTGCGGACAACTTTAACATAGGCAGAGGATATGTCACTTTCTGGGAACAGGATGCATCATCAGTTTCTGTGAGACGGAGTGTAGTGTGGGGAGCCCACACCACACGCACAGGGCAAGGATATGTTTGCACAATTCTGCAGATATTGTTGATGATGTCGAAGGTATTAGCTACACTCCGTAATGCTCGGATTGCTTGGCTTGATTCTGTATGCAAGATCAGAATGGTCGGAGGTGCAGCATGTAGGCTGTCTGCTAATGTAGACAAACCTTCGCGAATGGCAACGAGCTCTGCTATTAGAGAAGGAAGGCGCGTTGCTTCTGTTCGATATGAACGTATATGGCGTATTTCAGAAAGCAATGGACAAATGAGGGTAGTATGTAAAATCTCATAGTCAGTGCTTGCGTTTACATAAGCTTGAAGTGCCCCTTTAGTGTATGTGTAATAATCTGGCTCAGCTTCTTGCACCGAATGTTGAACTCGGCGGCGCTTTTCTCGCAGCGGACGGTTGTTTGTCATCTGTGGCCGATTCCATGGAGGTTCCGAAGGCGTTGCTTCAAGCAGCGTATAAGGCGAATCAAAATAATGCGCTAATGCAGACGCTGCAGGAATAGCTTCACGCTTCAGGTAGCGCGCTGCACGACGCTGCTCGACGAGCTCATCAATTTTCTACTGAAAATTGGCCTCGCCCTCTCAGTAGAAAAGACAAACTTTATGTCTATCACAAACCGATGGGGTAGACGCAGGCTTTTACAAGTACCATTACAGCTGTCATTGAACGGGCATCTGCTCACTACCACTTCGTCGATGCGAGTCCTTGGTGTCGAACTGGACAGTTCTGGTTCAGCAGCGCCATGGGTTCGATCTGCATGACAGAAAGCCGCTAGTACACTGCACCTATTTCGGCGTATAGCCCAGAAAACAGGCGGTGCTTGCAGCAACATGGCTCGGACGTTAGTGCGTTCTGTGTTACAGCCTCGGCTTGTCTATCAAGCCCAATTTCAACGTCTCACATCAAGAGATTGGGACCGCTTGGAAGCAGTCAATAGAGAGGCAATACGAGCCATCACTGGCCTCCCTCGCCTGATATTCATTCCCACTCTCCAAGCGGAGGCCCAGCTAAAAAGGCACCACTTCAAATGTAGATCGGAAAACTCTTTTATCTGGAAGTCTGGACCTTTGACTTTTGAGGATGCCTCTGGCACTGATTAGTCGATATTTTTTCTGACGTCCAGAGACCACATGTCATGGCCGAATTAGCAGGTGCTACTAGCTCGGGATTCACACAAGTTCATACGGCTTGGTTAGAGCTTGGTTTACATCAATGTCACTGCTAGCCACTTTAAGAGCACATAGCGCGGTACTCGAGAGCGTACCTCTGGCAGGTGGTAGTTGCCATGGTGACATGGCTGTGCTCTGATTGGCCGACGCTTTTTGTGACGTTAGTTGTCCCAAATTTTTGTATTCTCACGTAAAATTAGTGCCGCGAACAGCGTGTTGTATAAACGAGAATAAGCAAAATGCTATGTAGACAGGAAATTCATTAAGAGATGATTGGTAGAGCATTTGTAAGGTGATATAATTCCTGGAAATCACTCATCACTATTTCAGACTTGCGGTTTGCTCTTACGTTTAATTCTGCGCTGGTCTTATGGCAACAATGTTCGGCATACAGGCTGTTCAAAGTTGGACTTCGGGATTTTTATAACCCACACAACAGTAAACAAAAGCTGTTTCTGTACACTATTTATGCGGCGAGGCGGACGCAAACAGTGAGAAAATTGACATTGTAATATTAGTAATTAAATAAATGCAATAATTAACTGCTTTATTTGCGGCAGCTAGCATGCTTGTTTATTGTGAAAATTAATGATAGTGGTATTCAGTCACTGTTCTATTTCGCAGAATTTTATTAACGCACCTGTGAGATATGAGCGATTTTAGAAACGTACCTGCATCCTAAAATATGCACGTGTAAAAATAAAGTAATTTTTTCTAATTACGCATTCGAGACCGCGCAACTCTACACGAAGCTCCTACCTAGTTTCACGGTGCCTATGATGTTTTGCTACACGAGAATCTATATATACACCTAACGGTGAAACATTTCGCTCGTTGCCAAGTGACCAATTAACAGAAAAAATAGCTCTCAACTGGCTCCGTTCGTAAAGTGATAGAAATGAATTATTAAAATATAAAAAAAATGAAAAGCTGCCGACAAGGGAAGGTTATCAGCGCCTCGTGTTTCTCTATGATTTTCAAGCGAACCGTTATATTAATTAGCTGCGTTACACCACGGAGGAGCTTTATGCCTAGTACCACGACCTCGCATGCGTAATTAGGCGGATTAGCCTAAATGTTTAGACAATGTCAGATATGATAACACACGAGCGTTACTAAAATTTTACAAAACAGAATACTCATCAGGTGCCACTATCTCTAAACACGCATTGCCAACTACAGAGAAAACGAAGTTTATTATGACGTTTAAATAGTTATTAATATTACAATGATAACCATCTTTAAAGTTTGCGTCCTCCTGGCCACATATTCCATGCACCAAAACAACGTTTTTGCAGTGCTCTTTGCAACTTGAAAAAATTTGAAATCTAACTTTTGAACGCCATGTACAAAATGTTGAAGGTAACGTGATCATTGGAAAAAAAAATCATGTACAGGTGGAGCTAGTGCAATTTAAATCGTAGTAAAGCTAGCTGTCGCCAAGAGAGTGTTGGAGTGTATTTATTCGCTTCTATAATAATTCGATATTATTTATCCTTAAAAGGTTGCAAGTTTTCTAGAAGCCGGAAGGGGAAGTTCGAAAGCATTAAGAGAAACAGCATATGTTTAATTGTTTTAGAAGAGGATAATTTCGATTTTTTTTCTGCACGAAGTACTCAACGGTCGCAGCAAGTGTGCATCCTTTAGTATCCCGCGTCTGGCATCACTGCGCACTCGCTGCTGTTGTGGAGCACTCGTGTCCACTTGGCTCCAATTGCTATCAGTGCTCTAGCCGCTGCAGTCTACGTTTCGAGGAGTTGCCTAAAAGTAGAAAAATCTTTTCGAAATGCGCTTTTTTTTTACAGCGGCTGCCCCGACTGAAACTTCTTCAGACGCTATGTAGCTCTTCAACATATGTAAGAATATTTAACTTTTTCAGATTGGTCCGGAAATTAAAAAGGAAGAGATGACTGCAGGTGGACCCACAACAATACTTTTTCAGTTACACTTTAACCTCCTGTGCTATTCACCTCGGTTTTAGTTTAAAACATTGGTTTACGATAAGTGGGGCGCATTGTATAAAGCTTACAGCGCAGTTACGGTTGGCTCGAAGACATTACAAAAGTTATTTTGACGGAGGTTTCAATAGCGCAGACGTTCTTAAACTACGATTACATTTGCTGTCGAAAGATATTTGCATGGCAGTCAGCAAACAGTTCGCTATTAAGGCACGTACCTAAAGCTATCCGCTCGAGGATTGTTCCAGCCAGAGGGTAATGCTAGTTTTTGTTTTCGAACAGCCGTATTCCGCCCATATCAGTCAAAGTTGCCATTCCTTTATCTTACAGTCTTTTTGAGGCTCGCGCTGGCTTGAGGTGTGAAAGAAAAACTATAAAAAAAGCAGTCCCTGCATTGACACATTGTGCCGCATGTAGTTCATCCCGATGCTTTACCACTGAAGTTTTTTCCATAACTTCCTGAGTGTACCAAGTGAGTTTATATTTGTAATAACAGTATCAAATAAAGACTACCTGTACTTGCCAAGAACAACGCCAACAAGAAGGCTTGACTTTCATCCCTGCAAGGCAGGACTGTTTCACTTTAAAGCTTTAGTTCACGCCACGTGCAACGCCAATTTCCATGCGAAACTTGGGCGGCCTAACTTCGATCCCAAAAATTGAATCTATATATGACTCTCCCTTCCCGTCGTCACGCATAAATTTACCTGTCAGAGTTTTTATACGCTAAAGTATCGGCAGCGCCTCAGTGTGGTGCTCGGGCGCACGTGTACTCAAACTTGCGGAAAATGCAAGAGCGGCGCGCACTTAAGGCCCGTTTATTGCCACTTAATGCGAGTCCTTGAAGGGGCACGCTATAAGGTAGGGCATATTTCTGCCCGATTAAACGTGGCCGTCACCGGGACAAAGTTAGCAACCAAAAGAAGGAATACTAACGATCCAGTGCTGCACGGATCGATGTACGGCTTATCGTCGGAGGTGCCAGGTCAGGCTTCGAAGAACTCGAGAACGCTATGAATATTGTATTTGGAGCATGCTTCGAGATTAAAATAATTATATGAGCTAAGTTATCAACCTCTGAATTACCAGTCAAACTTTTTAATTTATTGAGTGATTTTCGAAAACTTCCATATGGTGCGTCAGAAGCCCTCCTTCGATTGCAAAAGCAAAAGTTAGCGCTGTTTCCAGTCTGTGTGCTTTTATTTCTCGACTGCCGAGTTAACAAGAAAGCGAGCGGCATTCAGAAAGGGGATGAGATCGATGTTTTTGTTACTTCAATGTGCTCGTAATAAATTATTCTAATACACGTAGTTTACTGTTATTATTAACCCCTCAAGTTCCTCAGTGATTCCTTGAATATATGCAGCGTCTCCTTCTAGAGTCAAGTATTTCAAGGCATCCAAGTATAGTTGTCATACGAAGCAAACACGAGAAAAGTTGTCAATATGTAGCCAACGTATTCTGCGCGTTCGCAGAATAAAAATAGAAGAAAAATGGACAAGTATGTTACTCCAAACAGCGTCGTGAAGACTAAGCAAGGCGGTAGTGGCAGGTGAGTACATTCCAATCGGGGCTTCCTTCCTGGTGTCATTCCTAACTATAAACGGCCGATGGCGAAACAGTCTGTAAATGCGGATGGTAAGATAGGGCCAGACTCAGCAATTAGTGACGCTGCGTCAAGGAATCTCGGGCCATATATCCAACGCCGCCTTTTCTTTTTTCACCCCGAGAGAAGCCGTGCCCCTGACGACACACTGTTGCGCCATTCGTTACTTCCTGGCCCATGACGCTAGCGCTATTTCCAAACACCGAGACAAAGATTCTGAGTGGTCATATAGCACCCCACCGGAGAATGAGGCTTATTCGATGGCCCTGCCATTGTTGACCCCGATGCAGGGCTGTTATGAGCCACTTGCACCGCGATACGTATATGGTTGGCAGCTTCTTAGAAGCTATAACTGACGTCAGGAATACGCAGACCAAAGAAGTAATCATTTGTAAATTTTGAATTGGAACCAACTGATTATTTCAATTGTGTTTATAACCCATTTCTAATAAGAGCAAATGGGCGATACTTATTGAATACAATGGGTCCAAGGGGACATGCCTGTTGGATTCAATGGCTCAAGCCCCTCGCAAAAAAAAAAAATGGGTCCAGTGGGACATACTAAATGGGGCAGAAGAAAACCGCCAATTTATATTTTTGGTAGCCATGTGGAAACAATAAGAATTACAAGCTTTTATCAGTATCGAGGCCGGCAGGTGAGAATACTTCGTAAGAAGAAACCCTATATACAGTCATAACACCAGCAGGATAAGATCAATGTGTACACCCAGTAAGAACGCTTCTGCTCCTGCTTATATATACCACTAATCAAACACTCATGTTCTGGCCAGTTGCGCTTTCCGACACAGTGTAGTTGGTTCATTTAATTTTGGCCGTATGATATTCTAGAGGATGAATTCGATTTGGTAGCTTAAGCTACCGACAGCTGTCATCACGAAAATTCAATTATATTTCTGCTTTCATTGGGGTATGTGCCAATGTTCACAGTGCAATTGCAATTGGTGAGACTAATTGACTGAAGTGGTAAGACCAAATGTACTCGCCAGCAGGCAGATTGGTCCAAATGAGTATCCACTGAAAACGTGAGCAATATATTTTACAGCTACTGCTGTGTACAAATGACAGTCTATTTAGGCATTGAACTAGTAGCTGCTAAGTCTATCTAGGCTACCGAATTGAAACCAACTTGGAGTCCTAGGCTTCCAACTGTAAATAGACTTCCAAATGAAACCGATTCCCATTTGACTACCCAACTGGAATGTAGATTACAACTGCGATTCATTGCAGAGTTCACTTCAAATGTTCAGTTGGAAGGAGAATCAAGTTGGCACCCATTGTTCCCATTCAAAACAGTTGCAATTCTAATCGTTTACAGTGTTACTTTTTTTTTTATTGGGAAATCCTCAACGCTATCCTCACAGAAAGTGGCCTGGAATGGCGTGAGTCTTAGCAGTCGTTCAGAAACTTCTAAGAATATAGAACGAAGTTGGTCGCAGATGATCATTACGTGCTAGACTTTGCATTAAATAAAATTCTTCCTAATACGCTGGCGCCAGCTGCAAGTTCCGTAGTACTGGGGTAATTTACATAGACAAATTCGGGTTCGTTCCAAGCAGCTGAAGAGGTATAAAAATAAAACAAACAATTTCCCAGTGCTCGATCCCAAGTCTGGAACGTATTCTCTTTTTTGTAGTGATATCCTAGTGCGTCTTGAGGATCATCCTCCATTCACTATTTATTGCCAAACCTCTAGTGCTTGTTGCGTTTAAGAAAAGTTCCTGAGCGCAGCTCCATTTTGAAATAAGGCTGGTTTCGCGGATACCACGATTGGGGGGGGGGGGGGGGGGGGGATCCACAGAGCTGGATAACTGCAAAAGAAACAGCAAATTGATGCGCTCATGAAGGACGAACGCACGCACAGATGGAGATAGGCAAAGTGGAGACGCCACGTGAACGGGTAGAGTTGCTTCTTTCTCCGTTGAAAAGACGCGCCTGACGAATGCGTTCGCATGAACAGGCAGTGATATCTGGAGTATCGGTTGGGGGAGGGGGAAGGGATTTAGCGTATAAACTGCTGAACGTACCGCACTGTACCCTTCATGCAGACGCGCCGGTGTGCCAGCGTGAAGAAAGCGCACTGTTCCTGTCAGCCGTCGACCAAGAGGTGGAGCTGCCATGCGCCATGGTAGCCGAGCCGTCCCAGCTGCAGTTTGCTTGGTCGCTCAACGGCTCCTTGGGTCGGAGGGACATCACTGGCTTCCAGAGTCACGGAGCACACTCCAGCCTTAAGTGAGCACTACAATAAAGATTGCTTAGAAACGCCCGTAACGGGCTGGCGCTGAGAGCGGTTTCCTTTTTCTAGCTGCCCATGGTTTATTGATTGATGCTATTTTACTTTAGAAAGCTTCATTTTGAGATATGGTGGAGGTATGAGTAATAAATTATGGTTGAGGTATGAGTAAAGCTCTGGATCAATTTTGACTAGCTGTGGAACTTTAACCTACATCGAAATGCACTTGGCCGAGCGGCTTTCTCGCAGTTCACTCCCTCAGTGATTGATTTATAATATGTGCCTACAGGCCCCAACAGTCGTACAAGGTCGCCACTCAGTTATCAGGGCGAATGCTCGCTAGTGTCATGGTAGAATACAGACATTAATTCCTCAATACTCCCTTATTTCGATCTGAGCAGTCGTCGCGGGCGGAGAAAACGGGGAACCGGGCTTTTCGTTTAAGTATTCTCATTTATATCTTTTAATGCTCCTGATGCAGTAGATGAAAAAAATAATAAAAGCAGAAAAAAAAGCCGGAAGATTCACTGTCCCTTCTCTAGAAGGGAGCTGCTCCGTAGAGGCGAAGTGCGCGCAGAAGGCGTCCACCAACACGTATCCTATAATCGCTTCATTTCTAGCTTTGTCCAGTAGAACTATGCGAAAAGACTAAAAACAATCGAATTCAGAAATTATTGATTGCAGAGGTGTGAATATTCTCTTGCACTCTTCATTAAGATAGGAGCCGAACCCAGGGGTGAAAATTATCCCATTTCAAATGACGGTGTTCCTGTAAACTTTATTTCTGGCAATGGAAGAAAACACCTGTAAAGCTAGTTGATGGTCATCACCGTGCGCAGAATATAAATGTGCTTTTGCCTTGCAGATTAATTCTCGGACTTTTCTCTTTACGCTCATTTCTCTGGTCTTACTGCTCTTCGCATCGCAGCCTTACAGCTCTTTTCGTAAATTGTCTTAATGTTTTTACTTGCATTTCGCTGCCTAACTCGTGAAAAAAAAAAAGAGTTAAGCACTCCGTGGAAAAAAAAAAAAATCAAATGCTTACTCTTCTGTCTTGCTCTGGGATGTTCGGCGACAAAGCGTTGCTTTGAAAGAAATGCATCCTAGCCTGCTGCCTATTATCTAATAAATTTATTTCATTCTTTCATGCGAATGCATATGACATGTTGCCCTTCTTACAGTTAATGTGTAATTTCCAGCGAAGCTTTGTTTTCTTTTTTTTTTTCATTGCAGATTTTGCGCATTAGAAGCTGCGTAATCTGACTGCAAAATGATCATTTAAAACGCGTCCGCAAGAATTAACTAGCCCGAAGCGAAAACACGATAACGATTGCTTCTTGTTTACGTACAGGAGATGGTGGCGCCAGGTTGCTAGGCGAACTGTATCAGTGAGAGTCACTCTGAGAAATAATAAATGTCACCGAGGAAAAGTTACAAACGTTCCCACAGTGTTCTGTGTCCACACTGGTTGACAAGCGATCCTTCATCGAGAGAAGTTCATCCGTTTTCGTTCCTTTCGGTGTAGCAGACCAACACGTCACTCCTCTGAAAGGGTACCCGCACATCAAAAGGACTATAATTCGTCGTCAGAATTTTGGAAATGGAAAGAAGCAATCTAATACCACCATGTTTACGAGCCAGTTGCAGAGTGGTGGTTTATGTCAGAGAAGTCAAGCTAGACCGCGAAGGCCATCCTGCAGAATATTTTATTTCACGTTTCCAAAAGGAACTGCAACTCGAATGCGCTTTATGTACATAGATTGCACGGACGAAGAGGCACAACAAGGAAGATTGGGACCCAGCACTTTATCTCTCTGTTGTCGTATTGGGTGTTTTCGTTCATTCTTTCTGTACTAGTTGAATTCAAGGTTCCGTGCAGTACCAACGAGCCCATAAAACAATGACCGGAGAGCATTTATGCGGATTTTGTTCCTCTCGTGCTAGCTATACACGGAAATATTCCCCATAGGCAAGCAATATATAAGCGCGCGGCGAAAGCAAGTGCAACGGAGATACATTTTGGAAGACTTCTGAACACATTTGTCTTCTTCCTAAACCGCAAAGCTTTTCCGTCACGAATATAATATCAGGGATGACACGTTGAGAAGGGTCCTCAATATGCTTTTGCGCCAGTTCAAGTCCGTTGTCGGACATTGTTTCTGAGTTTGTGACATATAGAATAAAATTATGATAGAAACCTAGCCTTGGCGTTTGTCGTTGGCGAGTTACTAGGTAAATAAGCACATACCAGTACACTATGCTGTCAGTAATATGCTTCAGAAAAAAACTATGCATGTCGAGGTGTGTATCTCTTTCAAAAAATTGGCGGAGTTTATTTCGAAACATAAATGTTAAACGTCTCATATCTATACGTATCGCTTCTTTAAAACTTTATTTGTGCACTGTAATTTTTTGTTCAAATTCAGTATGGTGGGTGAATGAGCCACGTTCATTATTAAATAAAGTTACTTTTCTTTCTTTCTCTTAAAGTAAGGATTTGGTCTCGCTAGGCGAAATTATTGGCCACTGTGTCATTTCTCGCCCTTATGGAGCAAACAGTTACACAGTCATCTCCGGTCCTTAGGTCCGGTTTTGATCTTAAGCGTGCGTAGCACTCTCATGTAAAAATTTTGTTAAGGTAACTAAAACCTCTTTTTACCATGCTGTCATCTTTTAGAGTAAATTTAGTTACTGATGTTTGGAGTATATTGACGTGTTTGTTGAAAGGAAAGGCAGAGAGGTTGACCGGAATGATTAAAATATGGTCTGCTACTCCGCACTTGGGAAACGGGAGAGGAGAAAAAAGAGGATCATGATGGGTGACGATGTGGGATAATTAAGACATGAAAATATATACAGGCACGGCAACTTGCGTTACAAGCGCGAGTCAAGTCTGGTGTCGCATGAAAAGCGGCAAAGAGCCCGCACTGCTTGTAAACCCATCCCCTTGTCCTGCAAAGCGCCCAGCAGCAACTCCTCCGACAGAGGCCTCTTGTCCAAACGCTCCAAGGAAGCAGCTAACACTTTTAGTTCATGCGCATACACTGAACACACTAATAATATATGGTCCCCAGTCTCTGAGATTCCGCAAGTTGAACATTCCGGGAAGTCCGCCAGTTCACTTAAATGCAAGTACCTGCATCTGAAAGCCACGTTTAAACGGCGTTTATGTAGCAAGCATGCAGGATGGCGCGGAATATCACGTGAAGCATAAAATGACAGTGTTTGGTCGAGTCTCCTTTGACGGATGTTAAGCGCCTGGCTGGGCCCAGTAAGCTCCCACAGCGTTCTTCATACAGTTCGTTAGAAGACACTTGGTATCAGCTCTTGAAAAAGGTACAGCTGTTTGGAGGCCACTGCTTTATAATTGCCCTGTTCATTTCCATCTAGCCAGCAGTGCTAACAGAGGTCCAGCAGTGTGTACGTGAATATAATTATGATATTCTGAACAAGTGTGCGCCAGAGTAAGTTTTTTGAGCCCACGTGGATTTCTTTAGTATCCCGGAAACACGTAGGCACACCGATGGTTTATCCATCCTTCGTGGTGTTTGAGCGGGATGATATGGGAGGACATAGCCTGTCGGTACTTGCGGCTGATGGCAGCGGAGTGCACTTGTAAAACTGCAGTCCGCCCGCTCATCCAGAATCTTCACAAGTGGGTGACAACGGTGTCGTGTAAGTGCTCGTTAATACACACAAAGTGGTTCGTACGACAAGTGTATTGATATTGGGCGAGCATGTGCCTCTTCAATTCTGCCATCGTCAAAGGTGCATCTGCGCAATTCAAGGCCCATCTTCAGCGGCAGTGCTTGCACACTCTCTAAAGTCCGCAAGCGGGAAATGCTCATATCAGAGTGTACTGGGAGACTACCGGATGCAGCCTACGAACTGCGTCTCGTAAAGCTGTAGTAAGGAGCGCTCAGATGGGCCACATTTGATGCCTGCTATGAAGCGACGAACATGGCAAAAATTAATAAGCCTTTTCTTCACCTTATTAATATGTTTTGGCCGAGACAGTCTGCGGTCAATAGTTGCTCTCAAGAATCTGTAATTGGACTTGGAGGCATGCGATATCAGAACTCCATGTAGAGTAATTGGGTAGCGGCTGACACGTTTTCCTGTAAATGCGAACAATGTACTCTTCTGCCGCTAAGAGTTAACTTAGACGCCGTAGGTACATCGATGTCGATGACGTTGCATTGGTTGCAATCTCGCACGTAGTTTCGGGTGCGATTAACCAGAAGCATATATGCAGATGTCGCCAGCATATGCACTGATATGGATCTTACTTGGCAATTCACTCACCCGGCCCATTAGCGTAAGATTAAACAAAGTTGGGCTAAGGACTCCTCCCTGTGGAACTCCACGACTGACCTGATGACGGGTAGTATCTATATCAGATGTAGCCTTGTAAACAGAGCGGCCGTTGAGATAGCTCACAATCCATAGCTACAGCCGGCCACCACTTCTCAAGTCGTCAAGTCCATCAAGAATAGCATCATGAAGGACGTTTTCGTAAGCCCCCTTTATATCTAAATATACAGCAGCTACTGTAGTCGACGGTGACGCTTTTCGTGTTCTACTGTCGCAAAAAAGTCGATCACGCTGTCGATGGAAGAGCGTCCTCGATGAAATCCAGTAATCATCATCATCATCAGCAGCAGCAGCCTGATTATACCCACTGCAGGGCGAAGGCCTCTCCCATATTTCTCCACTTAACCCGGTTCTGTGCTAGCTGCTTCCACTTGACCCCTGCGAACTTCTTAATCTCATCCGGCCACCTAACTTTCTGCCGCCCCCTGCTACTCTTTCCTTCCCTTGGAATCCAGTTTGTTACCCTCAGCGACCATCGGTTATCCTCTCTTCGCACTACATGTCCTGCCCATGTCTATTTCTTCTTCTTAATTTCCACTAGAATGTCAGTAACGAGTTATTTCTCTGACCCACTCTGCACGCTTTCTATCTCTTAAAGTTACCCCTGCCATTTTTCGTTCCATAGCCCTCTGGGTTGTCCTCAACTTAAGTAGAACTCTCTTGGTTAGCCTCCACGTTTCAGCCCCATAGGTGAGTACAGGCAAGATGAAACTGTTGTATACTTTCCTCTTGAGCGATACCGGTAAGCTGCTAGTCATAATCTGCGAGTGCTTGCCAAATGCGCTCCATTCCAATCTTATTCTTCTTGTTATTTCCTTTTCATGGTCCGGATCTGCGGTTACTACCTGTCCTAAGTAGACATATTCGCCTACTACTTCCAGTATTTCGCTACCTAATGTAAACTGCTGTTCTTTCCCGAGGCTGTTGAACATTACCTTAGTCTTCTGCATATTGATTTTCAAGCCTACCTTTCTACTTTTACTGTCTAGGTCATCAATCATTATTTGCAGTTCATCCCCCGAGTTGCTTAGCAAGGCAATGTCATCAGCAAACCGCAGACTACTGAGGTATTCTCCATCTACCCTTATCCCTAACTGCTCTCATTCCAAGTCTCTGAATACTTCCTCTAAACAAGCTGTGAATAGTACTGGGGAGATTGTGTCTCCTTGCCTAACACCTCTCTTTATGGGAATTTTGTTGCTTTCTTTATGCAGAACTGTGGTTGCTGTGCAGCCACTATATATATCTTCCAGCACTTTCACGTACGGCTCGTCTACCCCCTGATTTCGCAATGCCTGCATCACCGCCGAGGTTTCAACTGAGTCAAAGGCTTTTTCGTAATCAATGAATGCTATGTATAAGGGCTGGTTATATTCCGAGCATTTTTCTATCACCTGATTGATGGTATGGATATGATCGATAGTAGAGTACCGTTTCCGAAACCCTGCTTGATCCTTTGCTTGATTGCAGTCTAAGGTTGTCCTGATTCTATTAGCGATTACCTTAGTAAATACCTTATACGTAAGAGACAGTAAGCTGATTGGTCTGTAATTTTTATGGTCTTTAGAGTCCCCTTTCTTGTGAATGAGGATAAAGTTTGCATTCTTTCATGGTTCCGGTACCGTCGATGACACCAGGCACTGCGTATACAGGGTGGCCAGTTTTTCTAGCACGATATCCCCCCCGTCCTTCAGCAAGTCTAGTTATCTGATCCTCGCCAGCTGATTTCCCCCTTTTCATAGTTTCTAGTGCTTTCTTGACCTCGTCCTTCGTCACTGGTGGAACGTCTGACTGCTTTTCCCTACCACCAATCTCATTACGGTCCTGACTACTTTGGCTACTGTAGAGATCTGTATAGAACTCCTCGGCTACTTTGACTATCTTGTCCATATTAGTGATGACGTTGCCCGCCTTGTCCCTTAGCGCATACATCTGCTTTTTGCCTATGCCCAATTTCTTCTTTACCGCTTTAAGGCTGTCCAGTAATCATATTCGGATAATTATCATTAGTTTCTAGAAACTATTCAAATCATGCCAGAATGATTCGTTTCATAACTTTTCCAACAAAACTTACTATAGCAACTCGCCGGTATGAGGTGAGCTCGAAAAAATGATTTCCAGGCTTCAAAAGAAAAACCAGGCGACTGATCTTTCAATGCTGTGGAACAACACTAGAAGCCCATAAAACATTAAAGTAATTAAGTAGCGCAGGTTGCCCATCCTAGCCAAGGTTAGATAAAGTTGAATAAGAAATGCCGCCAAGATTGGGTGCAGATGAATGCCGACAAGAGGCAAAAGCGGCGTTAAATTCAGGCATTGAAAAGAGCGAGTCGTATTGGTCATTCTGCGAAAGTGACGCAAAAACCTCTGAAATTAGTAACTGTGGCTGCGTTGTGCCCACAACCATTTTATAGAAATCTTCTGCTACGTCAACTTCATTGCAGCGTTGATAAAGGGCCAGAGCACGAAAAAGGCGCCTTTCTTGCGGAGGTCAGTGTTAGCTTCTCGCAACATATTTGGAGCATTATTTCTTCAGGTTATGAGTGGGCTCTGTGGGCTGAGGAGCCAGCTTAAAGATTCAGGAACGTTGCACACGCTTCATCAGCCTTTCTGTGGACTCCCAGGCACTCCTTTCAGTCACACTTTTGTTAGCACTAGAGAAATTTACGGGAATGTGTGCACAGCTGGTTCTGTCGATTAAGCATTGCTCGAAAACCGGTCACGTTTTATGCGGTCGCGTAAAAACGTCCTCGGATCAACATTGTGATGACGTTACGACTACATTACTTCGCGCGGGAATTTCAAACTCCAAACATTGAACAAATGCGAATGATTGAGGGGAAGGATGATATGAATCCAAAATTGGCGCGGAGGCTCCTGTAAGAGGGCGATTTCAGAAAATGCTAGTAAGTCGTCATAAAATTAAAATTGCCTCCGTTGGGGTTTGAACCCAGGCTGTCGGCTCACCAAATGGGCACGTAATGCATAGGCCACAAAATAATTTCAAGGCGAAAGCCTTTGATGGCTCATACTGTCGCCGTTCGTTCGATCACACCATAGCTGTCAATCAAATGGAGTCATCACCCGAAACCGAAAGTAACGTCCACAGAAGAATAAAAATACGGTCTTTACCGAGAATCGAACATCCATCCTTCGAGTCCCCAGCCAAGCGCTTTAACCAACTGCACCGCGCGCGAGATTTTTTTTCTTTATCATGCTATTTATTACACTTAAACAATGTTCTATGTACACGGACTATGTACAAATGATTTAGAAAAGAGCATGAAATCAACATGGTACGCAACAGGATACACCAAGTCAATCTCTAAACAAGAGGCAATGTAGAGCACGTCACCAAGAGTGCGTTCCACTCCGGTTCAAAGTCAGTCTCTGCTTACAATTCTCTTAAATGAACAATCATCCTACAGAACTAGTATTTTGTAGAAACAACAGATTCACAATTTCTGTCCATCATGCACGTTTTCCAGAGGCTGTGTATAATCCAATTAGAAAGAACATGTCTAAATGCTTATCAACAAATGGCAATGCAGTGAAATATCGTAGATAATTTGGTGTCAAATCAAGTCTTTTTTTAAACGTCCGTTGCAAAATATCCCAGAATAATATTGCTTCTTTACAATCGATGAAATAGTGCTCAATGGTTTCCGGACAGTCACAAAGGCGGCAAATTACTGTAGATACGAAAAAACCCTTTTTCTCTAACCACGTTCTAACAGGCAGTGTCTCTGTGTGTAACTTAAACAAGACAGTCTTCGTGCATGGCAAGAGCGGAACTTTCCGTACTCTTTTAAGTACATCATGTCTCGGTAAACCAAAACACATAGAACGGTACTTGGGTGGAGAAAAGAGCATAGAAATTAAATTTTTGTACAAACGAAGAGATAAATACACATCATGCATTACACCCCATTATCGCGGACGATAAGAAATGTTATACACCCCATTATCACAGACGATAAGAAATGTTATAAGATACAATAACATTTGGTAAAGCATGAATAGGTTAACTTGCCAAAATTGTTTCGCGTTTCATGTTTTTCTGTGACGCTTCCCATTCGTTAGCACCACGCCTGGGATCTTCAAACGCACATCGTGATTCTTCTTGTGCACCTTGAAGAAGATAGCTGAAAATAAATAAACAAATCCTGTCTCCACGGGGAATCGGACCTCCATTCCTTAGATCCACAACCGAGCGCTTTAACCAACTGCGCCATTGCACTCAAAACATGCAATATTTACACACCAGCCGTCAGCCGTATTTGCATGACCTACCAGGGTTAAAATTCTTTTGAAGATTTCAAAATTTCAATGTGCGGGAACCATTCAAGTGCTGGATCTACAAGTTTTATAAGTTCACAATATCTTGCAACGCTTTCCTTAAAGTATTCTCTAACAAGCCGTGCGTCAAGGTCTGCATGAGGCACTGCCATCTTGCATTTTCATATTCTGTACAGGCCCAACGCCAGACATCGTGAAACGCACATTATAATTCTCTTTGTCTACCGTGACGATGACAATAGCGATGATCAATGATTACTTAGCAATGATAATGATGGTGCATTTAATAGATAAGGATAGTGAGAGATAATGAGATAATGCACCGTATGCACCTGAATGCTTAGATTTTGCATTTCTGCAGTGTGGATTGCACAGTGCTCTCAGAATTTTTTTCTTTCTTTTTGGTGTCTTTATTTTGCAAAGTGATACTGACTAGACGAATCGTAACGGCGAGCCCGCTTACAGGCAACTTTTCTAATTATAAGAGGTTGAAGTTGCTCACCTTCTGCAAAAAAAAAAGAGGAAAAAAGAACAAAAAAGGAGGTACATTGAGTCTTAAAAACATCTAATATTTGTTGAGTTAAAATCCCCAAAATATTCCCTCATATCTCCGACAAGATCAGCAAGGCAAACTGCCGCTCGCCGTTTCCTCGTGTTATGCAAACCTCAAAGCATTAGCATATCATACGGAACATCATTATCATTCGGTACTGATAAAAAACGAATTCTATGGGAGTTACTGCTAAGTTCGCTACAACACATCCCCCCCCCAAAAAAAAAACAAACACTATCCTAACCATCTATAAAAACATGCTCAACAGTCTCTGATTTTTTTACATAAAATAGAGTTGACAGCCCATGCTACATATTTTTCTCTTCTGCTATCCATATGTCTTGGTGAGTACAACACACCAATGCACTCTATGGAAGAACGTTTTGACAGCAGGCTGTGCAGGCGTACCTTTTACGCGTTGCAACACGTTTTCCCCTTCCCAGTATAGAGCAGACGGACTCTTATGCAGCAACTGTCAAGACTACTGCAATAACAGCTCTTTAAAGCCGTTTTCTGGTGCCGATGGATAGATATTGCTTTGAGAATCGAGCATACAAGAAACCGTCTTTTTTTTTTTTTAATTGCACGCAAATAACTATGTTCTTCTCGTGACGTGAAAAGCAGTTGATACAATGAACACTGGCAAAGTTCTTGCCAGGAGTAATTGGCAAACGATGCGTGGAAATATAAAGGAGTTAAGAGCAGTCGCTTGTACCAAGAACGATAGATTTGCGCCTGGTGATCGCAAGAAGCCGCAAAGGATCGTTCGTACCAAGCGTGTTACATGGGCGCCTTGTGAACGCTTTGTAATGCGTATGACACACTAACGAGTGTTCGGACACAGAACGCAAAGACGGTGTTAAAGGCGCTATCGTGTTTACTTTTTAAGGCGACGCTTAATCGTCCTGCTATTTTTGGTCATCTTCAATGATGTCATATGGACTGATTTGCAAAGTTTAATTTTACTAGATGTTCATTTCCGGTTTGCGACCTCAGAGTGCTTTCAAGCACAAGCCTAATACTTGTGGAAGGCATCTTGCGAGAAATGACCTTTAATGCATTTCAAATCATTGCATTTCATTGTCAGTCCAGCGCCTTCTATAGGCTCCTTCTTCAACAGAAAAAACTTCACACATAGGCAATACACCCAGTATTTTGGTGTTAAGAGATGATGCGTCGATAATTCAAGGGTGTTCAAGAGCGCTTTTGGTTCTTGTAAGCCCTCTGTGGAAGATCATTTTTAGCTTTCTTCAGCTCTCATTACCTTGAAATGTTTTCCTCTCACTTTTAACTAAAGACAGCGGTCTGCACATTGTGATGCAACATGAATTTAACAGGCCTCTATAGAGCACTTCGGACACATCGAAGGAATAAAACAGAAAGAATAAAAGGGGTCCTCTACTCGTTAGGGTGAGTTCCGAATGAGATGAGGCGCCTAATTAAAGCTTTAGAGAACGCCTCCTTCGCCTCTTCACAAGGATGCCCAATTTGCGCGTATAGGCTTTGTTTCATTTCCCCGTTTGCCTGCTCTTAATTGACAGCGGAGGGCAGCTAAGACGTCTGCGTCGCACGCCGCTCAAAAGCTAGTCCTTCAGAGACAGCTGCGCTGGCATCTTTTTGCACGTGCTATGTACTCCACCATGGCTGTAATACAGGGTGGCAGGAGCTGCATCTGTACAGCGCTAAGACAGCTTCCCGCCTAGTTCGTCTGCTCGTTCCACGCTTCAGAATGTGAAGAAATGACGCGGTCTGCATGCGCCTGTCTTCGTGAAATATGCAAGGGTGCATAAATCAGAGCTTCCATTCGTTGCCGCGACTTAAAACTGTCGCTGCAGTAGAATGACTTTTTGGCTTCGCGGTTCGCTCGAAGCGAAACACGCGAGCACGGCTCTGTTTTCGAGGTAACTGCTTTCGTCACGACGTTAAAAAGAACTGCCACGTCGACACGAGGAGGAGGCATGGACCTCGGAGATGTCGGTGTGAAATGCATGAAAAATTTGCGGGGACAGCTGAAGTCTGCACAAGGTTCCAATATACTATTCTCATCGGAGCGAAGAGGCACGTGTATTTCTTGTTTTTCAACATTCGTGATATGTGCTTCTTTTGAAAAGGTAAACAAAACGCAACGAGGCGGTATTTACGTACAGGGAACTGTGTTTTCTCTCCCAATAGGCCAGCGTTCTTCTGCGCGCTTTGATGACGCAGAATTGACATTTCAGAAGAAACCAGCTGGACCTGCGAAAAACAGATATCCTATCTCGTGCTTCTGCGTAAACAAGAGACAGGATAGTTAGGTACATGTTCGCGAAGTGCGAGTATCACGCGTTTGGTTGCCTCATCACTGTGGCAACGTGCCCGCTACATTCTCGCCCTAAAAACGCTGTCCTATACCCAGTCTGCTATGCACACAGAAATTTCTCTCTCCCTTTTCTTTACATTATTTCCGCCGCATTTTTTTTATAAGCTCTCGCTTTCCCGTTACACGGGGCCGCGCCTCACAAAATTGTCACTGCCAGCAAACCGAATGAGCGAGCGGGTGCGGCGCTGAGGTAAGAGCGACGCTTGAAATCTTCAGCTCGAGGAGAAGTCGAGCTGCGCCAGTTCGGCGGCGACTGCCAGTGATAGCCCCGGCTTTTACCACTGTCGCAGAGCGCAGCAAGCAGCACAGGATCTATGGGTGCTTTCCGCTTCGCCGAAGCTTCGCCCAAGGCTCCCATTCATCATCGCACGTACGCCCTAGGGGACTTACGGTCGCGCCCGTGAAGGTGCCTTTTCGCACCGGGGGTTTTCGAATTGCGTGTTATGCGCTCCTTTCCTCACCGAAGGCCTTGACAAAACGACATACTGTTTTTCTTCTGTTTATTGTTTTTTCCGGCAGATGTACTTATTCGCAATGCGTCTTGCCTAGGTTCCGACCCAAGTCTGAAGTGGACTACGGAACACTCGAGTGCACGGCTCGGAACAGCGTAGGAGCTGCGATACGGCCCTGCATCTTTCATCTGCTGCGCCCTCCAGGTGCGTCACATAGTACGTAATGAAACCAGTGGGAACTCTAAGTACATGTACAGTAAGTGCAGAGGATTTTTCTCCCTTTGGGCACGGAGTTATTCCTGCTAAAATGAGGGAATGGGAAATCCCACAAGAGCTTAAGTTTCTGCTGCAATTTTAAACGCGCGCAATGAAGCAGTGCAGTGTGCGCGTAAAACACGGTGGTTAGAGGGAAAAATAATCATGAAGGAGGTAGAGTAAGGAGGGAGATGGTGAATCATGAAAACTGACGCAGGTGGTTTGAGAACTAGGATACCCCTCGCCAGCAACAAGCTTTCGGCTTGTCTGAATTCAGGCACATTAATGAATCTTTCCCATTTCATCCCTCTCCCCAGGGTCAGACCACCCCTAGGAATAGAGGCTTTGTTTCTTTTTTACTTTCTTCTTACTACATCTACTACGCAGGTAACACGTGGCTGTCCCGCAAGTGGTACAACTGCAGCGTCTGGAACGCCACCTCATCAGCCGTGCAGGTGGTCTGCCAACGAGGACCCGTGCCGTCCACTGCTGATCCCGGGGCTCTGAGTATGCCGCCAGGAGGCGCGATGCAATGCGCTTCCTTCTTATCTTGACATTTTTGTTTTCTGTACGTGCCTCGCGGATGCATAGATTTTTTTTTTCTGCCCCATTGCGATTTGCACCAGGCAGTCACCAATCCGACAGAACAATATGACGGAGGTCGATTTAAAGACAGTTCTTATATGATAGTCTGCACCGGTTTTCTTGGCGACGTGATTATGTGTAACAAAAAACACAAAGGCACCGGTTCTCCATAAACATCTCCGCCATTAGCTTGCTGGTAAGCTCAAGTATGTGCAAAAGATAGGCACCGTGGATTAATTCCAACTCCCCAAAAACTCTGGCACTCTTCGAAATGTCAGCAGCCGGGAACTCGACGACTCGTTGCTACCTGTCATATTGTCTGTGGCCGGTAAACAAACCTACCACGGTGCCGGATTGGTATATTATAACCTCAAGCTATTAAACCTCGGGATGATGTACACATTAGTTATTGCGCCGTTTCAGCGCTTTTTCTTATGACCGCGTGTGTTATCCTCCAAACTCATGGCGTGGTCGCCTCGTGCTGAACCTTGGCTGTTATTCTGCAGCGAGAATTGTCACCTGGCGTTTAACGTTGAGCAGAGTCACGCTTTCATTGCTTGGGGCCCGTTGATGATTTCTTCGTTTCTTTACGTTTTGTGTTGGTGCGAACCTTCAGACCCGGCCCAGTACTTTGCTGTGACCTTTTTCTGCGGTACTGAGCGTTTCAACGCAGGCATTCTTCGCTTTAGAAGGCTCGCTCATCGGCTTAAACATTAAATTGCACGTCTCCGTACTTAGCATCCATCCGAGAGGCTTTATTCAAAATATATAGGTTTGTGCACCGATTAACGCAGCGAAATTTTGAGTACAGGAAACGAACGGATTTCATCAAGCACGTGGCGGATTTTTTTTGTCTTACTGATAACTTCCAGGCTTTCAAATAGGAGTTCTGCTAACACAGCAAGTGCTGAGTTTTTTGTGAGGAATAAATATGAAGCGGTCATAAGGGCTTTGCTGTTTGTTGCTTAAAAAGAGGCATGCACATTTTTCATCGCTTCGAATAAAGGTACAAAATTAATCACGGTGCAAAGCGTTTCGCTTGGGAATGATCGCTTACATTGCCAGGCTTTAAGGCGGCCAGAATTCTCTCACGTACTACGATGTAAAGTGTCGTCACATAGTCATGGCAGGAACGTCGTGCGACATGCTAGCTTTCTTTTGTTTCATGTTAACTCTATTGGTAGCACTGCTTACGACATATCGAAGCAGCGTTAAATCATCTGTGTTCCAGATACTTCCACATGCACTAAGAACAGTTCGAAGAGAATATTACTCTGCCTCAGCATACAGCAGGACGCGGTTTTTTGGTTATCTTTCAGTTGCAGCGGTAAAATAAGTCGAGAACTAAATTATTTCTATACCGCACTCATGCATCGCAGAATAGTAACAATCTAAAACACTGCGTTATGGGTGTGTCGGGAGTTCCTGAAAGCATATTGAAACGGTAGTGATTTAGTCAACAAGCTTTTTTTCGTAGAACTTGCTAGACAGCTTCGGTCTCATATTTGCTTGAAATAAATGTTCCACATTTCAGCACTTCTTTTAACACATGCAACTAACGCTTGGAGACTATTTAGGTTGCAGGTTAGCGGCATAAGTACTGATATTAAACAAAATTGTTTTGCACATAAACAGAACCATTTGCAATTAAACTGCGTCTACGGCATATCAGTGGAGGAAACTTAAGTTCAATTTACGACCACCGACCACTCAGCGCAGTTTGAATAGTTTGAGTAGAAGACGGCACCCCAAACAATCCGTCTATTGAGCTTGGATTCGGCCATTCTTCCGGTAATTGTGTCCCTACATTTCTGCCTTGCCTTCGGTGACCTTCGTTTGCAACAGACCGAAGCCTGTATCCAAAATGTGGGTTTATGCCAGAAGCAAATTTTCTAAAAGAAAGCAAAGGCCCGGTATTTTCTGTACTTTTCGTTAGCAGCATATGACCCGCGCCAAGAGAAATATCAGTGTTCAGGAAGAGGATGGCATAAACCCGCGAGGATGGGTCTGCATAGTGAAGAACTCCGCATTAATTTGGAGCACTGCGGCTCTACTGTGCGTCATAATTGCGCCACAAAATGTAGTCGATATGGCCGTACTTCCATCCCGAGTCCTTGCGAACAAGAGCCGAATGTCTCTGATCAGTAAACATCCGCAACAGGTCGCATCCAAGGCTACTGGTGGATTTGAGCACCGTTTCTCACACGCCAAGGGGAGAACCGTTTTATTGGACAATGAAGACCTTTTTTAACGTAACTAAGCAGCTGAATTAAACTGCAAGGGTGTTTAACTTAAAAAAAAGACCAATTTTTTAGAAGTTTGTGTGCATCATAAAGTGGCTCACTGAAGGACTAACGTTCCTGTCGAAAGTTGTTCGTCTGGAGCAGCAGCATCCTTTCACCGGGAAAATAAACTTTGACGGAAGCTGCAATTCCGATTCGTTAACAGTCTATATTTGCGTAACGCCACCCAGTATGACTTAGCGACAAATAATAAAACGTGGTGGCTTCAGAAAAGTCTCGCGTGTGGCCAAACCGCGCCGTATACAAGGTGCGCGCAAGCAAGGGAATCTACATTCAAAACACTCTATTCCGTCTGCGGCCAGGGTACCATGAACTAGCGCGCCATACACTCTGAAGCATTGTGCTGGCTACTCTGAAAATAAGTGAGGACAGCTAGCTTATTTATTTTTAGTTTTTCTGATAACGGCTATAACCCCCAGCTATATTTATCGACGCTGATTAACACACGATTGCTTACCTGTTAAAGCGGGCTAAGTCAGAGCCGCACAAAACAAGGCAATGTATTCAGAGAAAAAGAAGAATATCTTAGTTAAACTTTGCGTAAACTTTCAAATATTTTTCTCCTTAATTTTGGTGGCAATATCTTTAGCATTTTGTGGATCGTCTTTGGAAAGAAATGGCTATCATTTTCAGGAATTTAGTTTTTTTTTTTTTTAAATCTGGTTCATTCATGCCAACTGCTTAATGAAGGTTACCTGGCAACGTATACAATGGGGTTTGCTTGACAAGTTTTGACCAGGCCCTCATCTTCAAGTTGATCTTAATCCTATAATGTCTTGGTTCTCACCTTCAGAAGACGTGGAGCACAAATAACGAATGTAACCGGTGCTAAGGTCATGAAAGAACATCCCCGGTCTGCGTTAATGTCTCCGGAGGTCGGCGCGTCCTTCAAATTTTATCTGACAGTAATTTTCAGGAGCCCCTCTGGTTACGGTTAAGCCAAATTTCATCTCGAAGTCATGAGCCATGTGTTCTGTTAGGCGCGTATGCTATCATTTTGTTCTGTGGCCTCCTGAATGGAATATGCGCGCTCTTTCGCATTCAACGTTTCATGAAGCACAGTCAGCTTGCTATGTGCGTCCTTCTGTACATTTTTGCATTGTATTCTTAGCAACGCGTACCGTTAAATGATGGCCAACTAACTGACCGAAAATATAGCCTTGTTACCCTCAGTAGGAGAGCCAACCTTGCCTTGCTATCACGGTATATCTTAAAATGCAGCAAATAAAAGCTCCAAAGACAAGCTGAAGCAGAAGCCTAATAAAAAAGATTTTTCTATTGTAAAATAGAATAATAAAGAAAGCAGACGAAATAACGCAGTTTCCCGCATGTAAGCACAAAACCGAAACACGCGTATGGGGTGCAGCAAGAGAGCTTCATTGCGGTACCATGTCGGTGTCGCTGCTGATTCGTTCAGTTGTACACTTTTCAGTAAGGAAACGACTAACGACTAACAGGTGGGGATTTTAATGCCCCGCACGTTATCTGGGGTTACCCACACACCTTCCGACCTGGCCGTATACTCAACGACGAATTAAACGGAGCTCAATTAACTGTTTATAACACCCCAAACTCCATTACCCGGGAAGGTTACAGGAACCAACAATCCACCATGCCAGACCTCACAGTGGGCCGCGGACTGCGAGAGGTCACCTGGCAAGTTACAGATGAAAAAGTGCTCAGCGACCATTACATTATTAACATCACTGTCCCTAGCCATACCCGTCCGCGTTAACGTAAAATTTCCCACACAAACTGGAATACCTTTCGCACTATACACGACACCTCTCATACTACTGGCAGTCTTCAGAACTGGACAAAAGCACTCAAACATGCTCAGAAACAAGCTACGCAGGAGAGTTTCACTTCAGCCCCGTCAGATAATCCGGAACCTTACCTTGTACGCATCTGGAAGAGGCGGAAACGACTCTTGCGCACTCTTCGCACTCAGCCCAACAATGCTCGCCTCTCCGACCGAGTCACCGAATTGACGCGACAGGTTAAAGAACACTGCGTTACACTTGACACCAATCAATGGAACAAAATTTGTGACACCATTAACGGCACACTAAATCAAAAAAGAACCTGGCATTTACTCAGAGAACTACTCGGGCCTCAACCGGTTCCTGTTCCCACTCTCGAGAAGCACTATTCTCAACTAGGCGCGGATGCCTTAACAGCCCAACTCCGCGATCTCTACATTCCTTCTCCCCTACCCAGCTTTTATACTCCGTACACTGATGCTTCCAATGTAGAACTCGATCAGCCGTTTACCCTCTGAGATCTCGACTGGGCGCTACAACAGCTAAAGCGGAAGTCAGTCCCAGGTGAAGACCAGATTACATACTCACTCATTCGAAATCTCTCTGACAAGGACAAAGAACATTTTCTCAGCATTATAAACTTACATTGGGAAGAAAGCACACTCCCAGCATCTTGGAAACAATCACTTATAACCCTACTTCCAAAGCCAGGCAAAAAACCTGCGCTTCAAAACCTCCGCCCAGTTTCTTTAACATCATGCCTGGGAAAAACCATGGAGCGGATGGTGCTCAATCGGCTCGAGACTCATCTTGAATCCATAGATTTCTTTCCCCCTCAACGAATTGGCTTCCGAAAAAGTGTGTCTACTCAGGACCTATTTTTTCTCCTCATGCACGAATTTGACCCTCCGCCCACTTCCCAGATCCAAGCCATAGTGGCCCTTGATGTGCGAAAAGCTTTTGATAACCTTGCCCACGATCCTCTATTAAACATCCTTGCCTCTACTGGCTGTGGTCCAAAGATGTATGGCTACCTCACAGCATTTCTCCGCGACCGTACGGCCAAGTTCCGTCTCCCCGATTCGATATCTGATCCTTTCCCCCTCACACGTGGTACTCCTCAGGGCGATATTATGTCACCCACCCTTTTTAACCTTGCAATGGCTCCCCTATCTCGTACTTTAGCGTCTATCCCAAACCTAAAACACACATTCTATGCAGACGACCTTACTCTTTGGTGCACTTCTGGGTCTCCTGGAGCAGTAGAGGAGACCCTACAGCAAGGTATCGATGCAGTCGTTAGTTACCTTGACAAAGTAGGGCTATCTCCCGCACCTGAAAAATCCGAATTGCTGCTGATTGTGCAAAAACTCGCTATCAACGCCAACATAACCAGCTGATCAATCTCACAATGGCAGGTCACCCCATCCCTCGTGTATCATCCTGCCGGATCCTCGGACTTCATATCCATGAGTCAACCAATCAGGCCAATGTATCTACAACCATTAAAGTTTGCAATCAGCTTACGCATCTAGTTCGCCGCATAGTCAATAAGCACGCCGGGCTACGCGAGGGTCAAGTCAGGCAGCTTGTCCACGCATTAGCACTTAGCAAAATTTTATATACGATTCCTTACCTTACACTAACTTGTCGCCAAAGACATCAGATTGAGGTTGCGCTTCACATATTGTACAAGGCCGCCCTTAACGTCCCTGTACATACGTCCACGGAGCGCCTATACTCTACGGGGCTGTTCTTGCCCCTGGGAGACCTCATACAACAACATCGCGACCGGCAAATGGCACGTCTTTCTAGCACCAAACAAGGACATTGGATACTACAGCAGGTTGCACTCAAACCTATAGACCTCCCTATAATTACCCCTCCTTCTTCGCTCCCGGATAACCTCAGAATAATCCCCATTCCAAAAAACGTTGCACCCGACACTAACACAGGCAGACATTCCGCTCGCGTTTCCAACCATGTTCACCCGACAGATTCCACGATCATCTACACAGATGCATCACGAACTAACGTCGGAGCGGCTGCTTACTCAATTCAGAGCTGTAGCGATGTAGTGACGCATACCCTCGGTCCTTACATAGATCCTCCTCCTACAGCGACTCTCGAGACCCTACCAATAGTTACCAGTATTCAAGACCTCGCACAAGCACCCCCTAACCCTTCAGGATATACCATATACACTGATTCAATACAAGCTATACACGCCATTCACACGGGTCGCATTCCTGAAGAACTACACGATGATCTACACAGAGCTCTTACCAAACTACGTCCCCACACTGTAACACTGAGGTGGATTCCTGGTCACGCTGGAATCCCAGGCAATGAGGTAGTGCATCGCCTCGCCCGCGAACTTCAACACGGGGCGCCTGGGATTCCCTGGCCTTATCCACCAACGTGGGACACTGCTCTTCACTACAAAAAAGAAATTAACGTTCACTACGACAACATTAGAGAAACACTCGGTACACTTCCTCTTCCTGATAAATCTCTCACTACCACGCAAATCCGCATTCTTAGACGCATACAACTAAATACACTGCTTACTCCTGCCCGATCTTTTCTATACAGAATCATACATTCCCCTGCATGCCCAAATTGCCCAGAATACTATGCAAACTTGGAGCATTGCATCTTTTCATGCCCTGTCGCCCTCCAATCTCCTCACTTTCCACACCCTTCTCCCCCAACGTGGAGGCTTGGTTAGCCTCTGACCAGCTGCAAGATCAGTCGGCCTTGGTGACCCTGGCCCAGGACATTCTTAACGCTTAATGCAATGCGTTAAATAAAGTTGTTTCCTCCTCCTCCTCCTCCTCCTCCTCCTCCCACCAAACTGTTTTCATCGTATTTTATGACAGCATGAAAGAAAGCCAGGCTACCGGGCGAACAGGTGCTTCCATTCCGCATCGCCGGTTTCTGTATTATATAACTTTTATACTTTATACTTCTTTCCTGTTCTTTTCTCAATAAACGTTTGTGCCTATGGAGGTGATTATGGCAGACGCGAGCGAGCTTGGCTCCTGTTCGAACCATTTTTGATCCACATAATGTAATAAATAAAAAAGGACTTAATGTGCCAGCACGCGTATGCTCCACTCAACTCACCGTATGCGTACTGCTTTTGGAGGTGATGAGGAGAAATGGTGAAGAAACTTAATATATATATACGTGGATGAAGAGAAATGATTCCGTAGCGGGAAGGTTGAAATTAATTAAGTACGTGAACACAAAGTGCCTCGCTAGCGAAAAAGCGTCTTACCCGCAGATGAACCCTCAGAGAAATAAGCTAAAATAAAGCACTTCACGGCCGCGAAATAGGTTTAGAATCCAGAGCGGAGCGAACTGATCCGCTTCAATGGTCGTCTTCCTCAGCTCCCATTTGTGCGCAGTCGACCAGAAACCCAGAGTCGAGGGAAAAAAATGAAGTGCACCGAGCACACATTTGGACTCAGTGCCTTGCTAGCAAAAAAAGCTTTCTTGTAGAGAAACGACCTGCTGCTCCAAGGGGGTTAATAAAAAGAAGGGCCACCTGCCACAGTTCGCAGGCGAGAAAACGGCGATAGAGGGAAATCTTTGTTTTCGTCTTGAAGGTGGCAGAGGCGATCGAAACACTCGGATGGAACAAAAAACCCGATTGCAACGAAAAACTTGCGTATAACAAAAGTCTTCATAGTTCTCCTCATTACTGCTTAAAGCGAAGTCGAAAGGGAGCATGCTTTCCCGTTTTCCAGCCGCAATAAAATTGTTCACCCTAGGTTTAGTCCCACTGAAACTCTGCCGCACAATTACCAAGGTTAACGAAGATGCACAAAAGTAAGCGAAGTGGCGCTGTCAGCGCACCTACGTCGCATTTAGTTTAAGGAAGTAAACTACAGGATAACTTATTTAAAGGGACTCGCCCGTTGCTTACCAACTGGGTTGACGTTAGAAGTACACATAACTATACTTGCGGGTCTCATGCAGTGCGCCCTTGCACGGAAGAGTAAAAGTGCCTCCTTGGAATGATTAGAACCAGTAATGCGTCCACGGAGCTGCTCCAAATAAAGATTTCTACTCGCTCGGGAAGGTATTCAGTGGTATAGAATGGAGGGAAGAACAAGGAGAAAGTAGGAAGACCGCATGAAATAAGTTGGATTATTCAAGTTAGTGTGTGTATTTGCGTATGCGCTTGCACTCCTCCGTTTTGTGCTTTCTTCTCCTTCGGCGATGTGCTTGCTTACGTAACCCCCTCGCTGTAGTTAAGGAAGTTTAGTTTGTCAACTTTGCGTGTGGCGGTGAAAAAGTTTCATTTGTCAACTTTGTGTAGCATTTTAGCCTTTGGCCGCCGGAAACACCAGCGCAGTTTGCAACGAAGGTATCTGAAATTGCTTTGTGTTTTTCTAATTTTCCTTTCTATGCAGCGTCTGAGAAGAAAATTTAACGACTATCCTCTTAAGCACGCATAGAGTCCCGCTTCAGACAGCGCATTGTTTCAGAACAGGCGGAGCAGCAATATACATATATATATATATATATATATATATATATATATATATATATATATATATATATATATATATATATATATATATATATAAAATATATATATATATATATATATATATATATATATATATATATATATATATATATATATATATATATATATATATATATATATATATATATATATATATATATATATATATATATATATATATATATATATGTGTGTGTATATATATATATATATACCGGGTGTCCCAGCTAAAACCAAGGGTTACAAAATAATATATTTAAGGTAGGGCAGTGAAATCAGTTGCATACAACTACCAGCCTGCTTGCGCACTACAGACAATTTTTTTTTCGCAATTACTTAATTGGCTAGTTATGTTAATTTTCCTAATTTAATAAATAATGACTTTAGACCAAACATGTGAATTGGAAACTTGTAGAGCACCTTCAGAAACCCCCATTCCGTTAATTGCGATAAAGAAAGTCTCACGTGTATCTTTTTTTCCAGGCTCAAAAGAAAGCCCGCGAAATACAAATAATACCACGTGACTAGCGCAATTCAGCGCCGCGATTGTGGTGCTCTCAGTCGTGGTTTGAGTGAACGAAATCAGTTGCGGCCGTGACCCGATTGTCCCGTTGCAGCGGCAGGCAGAAATGTTGGCGATGGTTGGAGCGAGCTCGAGCTCGCCCGTCGCCACCGCGATCTTGGCCAGGCCTACGCACCGCAGCAGCCTACATCCCGACAAGCGGATGACGATAAACAACCGGCAAATGAAGATGCAGCGCTAATTTTAGTCCAGTCACATGATGTCATCTCTCCCCTTTACACAAGCCTGTATGCGCAGATTCAGTGGCTGATACCGTATCGCTCATCCGTTTGTCGTGACGTTCGCTGATGGGAGAGAAGCAGGCCTTGTTAAAATCTCCGTGGTGTCGGCTCGCCACTCTCGCCGCTACTTGCACCTTCACGTGGGCCGGTTGTCTGACGCGGGCGAAGAAGCCATTGCAGGCATATCGGCCTGTCGCTTTCACAGGGCCGAGACACGACCGCCACTAATTTCGTTCGCTCAAACCACGACTGAGAGCACCACAATCGCGGCGCACAAATGCGCTAGTCACGTGGTATTATTTGTATTTCGTGGGCTTTCTTTTGAGCCCAGAAAAAAAGAAACACGTGAGACTTTCTTTATCGCAATAAATCGAATGGGGGTTTCTGAAGGTGCTCTATTAGTTTCCAATTCACATGTTTGGTCTAAAGTCTATATTTATTAAATTAGAAAAATTAACATAATTAGCTAATTAAGTCATTGCAAAACAAAAAATTGCCTGTAGTGCGCAAGGAGGCTGGCAGTTGAATGCAATTGGCTTCACTGACCTACCTCAAATGTATTATTTTGTATCCCTTGGTTCAAGTTAGCTGGGACACCCGGTATATATTGTGAAAGGAGGCTAGGTCGAGACGGCAAGGTCGTGACGGCAAGGCCAGCGATGCCTTGTCTAGCGTTTTAATCCGATGACGAACCCAGGCGCGTGACGGAGCCGGCACCCACGAGACGATGACGATGGTATGTATAAATGAAAGAAGAAGATCATGGTATGGACAAATTAAAGGACATCCACGGAAGGCTCCCACAATCTGCCCGGGGGGTCGAAAGCGGCCAGCCTGGCCGCCCTTAACTAACCGATGCACTGCGGCGCACAAACGGTTTCGAAACATGAACAATTTCAGTTCCACGGTGGCGTTGATCGGCTGGGGGATCAACAGGCGTGACTTTGTAGTTCACTGGGGAAGTTTGGCTGATGACCTCGTAGGGACAAACGTAGCGGTGGTGGAATTTGTTACTAGGGCCAGGGGTTCGCAATGGTGTATAAAGGAGTACTTCGTCACCAGGACGAAAAGAGACCACGC
Organism: Amblyomma maculatum; assembly: GCF_055883805.1. Classification (NCBI taxonomy): domain Eukaryota; kingdom Metazoa; phylum Arthropoda; class Arachnida; order Ixodida; family Ixodidae; genus Amblyomma; species Amblyomma maculatum. The sequence continues at coordinate 92,011,803 of NC_139344.1, read as the reverse complement.
GATGTGTAGAGCGACTCTTGCGGTCTTCCTGGCAGGCTGCTGTGTTGAGGCGGGCATGATGACGGCATTTGGCCACACGAGATAAGAACTGGGGAGTTACTGATGTAGAGTAGTCGGGCATAGAAAAGAAGGAAGTGTCGAGAATTGTAGTGGGAGGACAGCCATGAACAAGAAAAAATGGAGAGTAACCGGTAGTCCTCTGTACTGCTGTATGCTAGGCGAATGTTACGAATGCTAGAATAGTGTCCCAATTTTGATGATCTGATGTGATCTACATGGATATCATATCCCATAAGGTGCGATGAAATCGCTCAGTCAGACCGTTGGTCTGGGGGATGGTAGCTTGAGGTTCTTTTATGAAGGGTGGATGAGGCGTTAAGATCTTCGGCAACGACTGTCGATAAGAAGGCCGTCCCGCGGTTACTTAGGAGCACCTGAGGAGCGCCATGACGCAACACAATTGATCGCAAAAAGAATTTTGCTACTTCTTGTGCGTAACCAGTCGGTACAGGTGCTGTCTCAGCGTAGCGTGTGAGGTGGTCAACAGCTGTTATAATCCAATAGTTACCTCCATCGGAGAGAGGCAGGAGACCGTATAAGTCGATGCCGACTACGTTGAATGGCGTGGCGGGACAAGGAAGAGGTTGTAGAAGGCCAGCGGGAGAAGAAGTCGGCCGTTTGCGACGTTGGCACAGAGGGCAGAATGCGACGTATTTGGCAACGCTGGGTCACCATAGGCCAGGCCACAAGAATCGTTTTTTCACGTGGTCGTAGGTGTTGTCAAAACCAAGGTGACCTGCAGTAGCGTCATCGTGGAGAGCAGCTAGTATACGTGGGCGAAGCACACGCGGCACAACTGGGATCCAGCAAGTTGCATCAGGGCAATACACGTAGCGGCGTAGGATGCCATTTTAGAGCTTGAAATTGCGAAGCTGTCGGCGAAGCCTAGCATTGGGTGGGTCCGAAGCGCCGATAAGGCGGTCGATGATGGGACGGCAGTAGGCATCGGCTAATTTCTGTGAGCGAAGAGCGTGTTTGTTCTCAGAGTCGTCGAAAGAAACTGTTGTAATATACGTCGGAGAAAGAGATGGTCGGCTCTGGTCAGATGCGGAAATGCATTGGGAAGAAAAACAGCAAGTTGACTCCGAAAGTGGACAGCGAGAAAGAGCATCGGCGTCTTGGTGTTGACGACCAGATTTATTAGTGACGTCGAAATGGTATTCTTGAGGCGTTGAATCCCACGGCCAAGCCGGCCTGTCAATTTTTTTAGTGAAGACAGCCAGCAAAGAGCATGGTGATCGGTCACCACTGTGAAGTGCCGACCGTATAGGTAAGGGAGAAATTTTCGGACAGCCCAGACGATGACAAGACACTCCTGCTCGGTAATGGTGTAGTTTTTCTCAGCTGGAGTCATAGTCCGACTGGCGAAGGCAATCACTTTCTCGCGCGAAGTTGCATCACGCTGCAAAAGTACAGCGCCAAGACCGTGACCACTGGCGTCGGTGTGCAGGATGGTTGGAGCGCTGTCACTGAAGTGGCCAAGAACAGGATCTGATGTGAGGACGTACTTTTTTAAAAGCAGTCTCGCACTGTTCAGTCCACATGAAAGGGCTGCGTGCTTCAAGTAGCTCATGAAGTGGAGCAGCAATAGTTGCAAAATGCCTTATAAAACGCCGGAAGTAAGACGCCAGGCCAAGGAAACTGCAAATCTGTAGTCCGTTGTGGACGACCAAAGTTCAAGACCGCGATAATTTTTTCAGGATCTGGACGAATGCCGTCATGGCTGATCAGATTTCCCAATATTTTAATTTCCTTCTGTGCAAAATGGCACTTCTAGGTGTTGAGCTGAAGGCCCGCTGAAGCGAGATGCGCGAGGACTTCATTCAGGCGCGTGAGATGGTCGTTAAAAGTGGACGAAAAGATAATAATGTCGTCTAAGTAACATAAACAGGTTCTCCATTTTAAGCCACGAAGTACAATATTGATCATTCTTTCAAATGCCTCTGGTGCGTTACACAGTTCGAAAGGCATAACATTAAATTCGTAAAGGCCATCGGGAGTTGCGAAAGCAGTTTTTTCTTTGTCGTCCTCGTGCATAGGTATTTGCCAGTAACCTGAGCGGAGGTCCAAGGTTGAGAAATATTCGGCGCCTTGGAGAGAGTCGAAGGCGTCATCAATTCGCGGCATCGGATATATATCTTTGCGGGTAATTTTGTTGAGTGCGCGGTAATCAACACAAAAGCGTACCGAGCCGTCCTTTTTTTAACTAGCCCTACTGGGGAGGACCATGGGCTTGTTGAGGGACGAATAATATTGCGACGAAGCATGTCATTTACATTTTCTTCAATTACTTTTCGTTCAGAAAGGGAAACCCGATAAGGCCGTCGGCGAACGATAGAGTTACCTTCATAATAATGCGATGGTGCGCAACACTAGTCCGTTCCAGTGGTGGGAAGTGGCATCAAAAATGGCTTGGTAGTGTTGAAGCAAAATCAGCAGTTCTTGGCGTTGGTTCGGCGTGAGGTTAGGATTAATAGCCTTTGTGAGAACAGAGAGAGAGAGAGACATCTGACGAACACATTGCTGAGACAGCATGGCGGTGAGCACCATCAGGAAAAAAGGTTGAACATCCACCATGCAAGGGAGAGAAGTTCCTTTTGGGAGCACGAGGGATTCACGTGAAGTGTTAGTGGCCGATACTGTCGCTGAGCCGTTGTAGAACCGGACATAACTAGACGGAAAGGGGATGCCGCGTGCAAGATGACGGTAAGATGGTGCTATGAGTACGTCCCGTCAGTGATATGGTCAGAAACAACGGTAAGTAGTTTCTCGCACTGAGGAGGCAAAACAGTATCAGCGGCAGCAATGAGGGAATGATGTCGTCAGAAAACAGAGATGAAAAATCGCTGTCTGTCAGATGGATAACACGGTCGCCACAAGAAATTAACGCTGAAGCGGTTGACAAAAGATCCCATCCAAAAATCATCTGATGCGCACAAGGTGATAGCACAGCAAACTGCACATGATGTCGGATGCCGTCGATAACTCGTACGGTGCACTTCGCTGAAGGCCGCAAAGGGACGTCATTGTCTCCACGGAGTTCAGGCCCATCATATGGTGTTGTCACCTTTCGCAAACGGTAGCACAAGTCAGCGTGAATGACAGAAATTGCAGCCCCTGTATCAATCAAAGCTTCGACCGGTAAACCTTCAGCGAAAACAGCAATCACATTATACGGGTGATCAGGAAGTTCGCAGGGTGCAGTTTGACCTCCGGAAACTGCAGCACTTAGTTTTCCGGATGGCGGACAGGGAGAGTTGGGGCGGGTCGGACAGGGGAAACTGAGCGAAGGTATGGGGATGGGGACCGGCGTCGGGATACATGGCTCCCACGAGGCACAGACGAGGATACTGGAAGTGGGGAGGATCGTCGAGGTGGGCTTGAATTAGACCGGCGTTGATAATATGAAGCTGAAGGCATGTCACTTTCGAAGGTGTCGTAACCACGGCGCTCGTTCTGAAGGCGGCGACGACAAAAGCCGGATATATGTCCTCTAATTCCACAGTAATAGCAGACTGGTCGGGAGGGTCGCCAAGGTGCGTAATAGGGTGGTGCAGGTTGAGCCGTCGCCATTGCATTGACGTGATTGTAGGTTGGTGCCAATCGGGGTGGGGGAACCAAAAGAGGGGGGGGGGGATGCCGCGACGTGCTCGTAGGTCAGCGCTGGGCGGGTTGCAGGAAGTTCGGATGCCATAGGGTGGGTGATGGTTGCAAACTCTTCTTGCATCATGTTACGGAGAACGGCGTCATTAGAAGGTGCGGAAGAATGATCGCACCCGTGTCGACAGGAAGGATTGAGGGCTTGGAGCCCCTCGCGGATGATTGCTCGAATAATTGCTTGCAGATCAAGGTCAGCAGAGGTAGGGCCAGTCGCGAAGTCGGGCTGTAATCGAGAAGACTGCAGCTGGTCGAGGCGTTGGCAGGTCTTAATAGTTGAATCAACACTTGAAGGGCTCTGGGCAACTAAGGTGTGATAAGCCACATCATGGATCCCTTTTAAGACGTGGTGTACGCGTTCAGGTTCCGTCATGGTGGGACTGATATGCCGGCAAAGTGCAAGTACGGCCTCTATGTAAGACGCATATGATTCATCGGGACCTTGAAATTGGGAAGCGAGCTTGTTTTTCGCGACCTCAGTCCGACCTTCCAGGTCGGCGATGTATTGCCGGAACTGCTGTTTGAAAGTGGTCCAGTTAGTAGTGTGGGGTTCGCGATTAATGAACCAGTTTCTGGCGATCTCAATGAGGTAGAAAGAAACGTTAAATAATTTTAAAGCATCGTCCCACCGGTTGTAGGCACTGCAGCGTTCATATGTGTCGAGCCAGTCACCGACGTCTTCGTCGCGATAACCAGCGAAAAGCGGCGGGTCGCGTTGTCGTGTGGGTAGAGTCGGCGGCGTCGGTGCCGCCGAGGTAGAGGGTCCGGCCGGGTCGGGACTGCTCTCGGTTGACATGACAATGGTAGCAGTTGCCAAACGGCGACCGGAACGTAGCTCCAGCGAGAGGCAGGGTGCAAGGCAGCAAGGGGATTGAATTTCCCCTCCACCACTTGTGAAAGGAGGCTAGGTAGAGACGGCAAGGTCGTGACAGCAAGGCCAGCGATGCCTTGTCTAGCGTTTTAACTCGATGACGAACCTAGGCGCGTGCCGGAGCCGGCGCCGCGCGACGATGTCGATGGTATGTACAAATGAAAGAAGATCATGGCATGTAGTACAAATTAAAGAACATCCACGGAAGGCTCACGATATACATATACATATATATATATATATATATATATATATATATATATATATATATATATATATATATATATATATATATATATATATATATATATATATATATATATATATATATATATATGTATGTATATGCACCTCCCGCGGTCCTTATTGAAGGAAGATAAGGTTTGGCGGAATAAGCAGAAGAGGACGAGGAAGCTGGGTCTGTCCGCTGTGGTGTGCTAATCTCCAGCGCATCCTAACATCTGTGTAATAAACGTCGTAACAATATATATATATATTTTGTAGTGAACTATGCGAGGATATTACGAAGACGAGGATGAACTAGGCGAGGATATCACAAAGACGAGGAGGAGAACGACGAAGTGCCGCTGAGCTGCTCGAGCTCGCTTGTGGAGGCCTAGACTGGCTGTGTTCTTGTGTGATTCTCTGTGCAACTTAGAGAGGGCTATTATCCCTGTTAAAAGACAGTAAACACCCCTTTCAATATATATATATATATGTTTCACGCCCATCGCACAAAATTTTCAAGCATTAGCAACCACTTTAAGATTATTGTTGTCGTCTTTCTTTCCAAGACAATAACGCTCGCATTAAGCAAATATATTATTATTTCATTACACAACTTATGGCGAATAAAAGTGCATTATGTAACGCGTGTGAAGATAGCGAAACAGCCGTTCTCTTTTGCAGTGCTGACCTCAGGCTCTGTACTGTCGCGATACCGTTATTCCTCGTGCTGATCCCTAACGCCAGCGTTTTTGTTTCGTCTTCCCGTTTCCTCGTTGTGTGTAGAAGCGAGACCGGGCACCGAAGAGGCCTTCAGAAAATTCAACGGACCATTCCTGTGCCAATTGCGGGGCTGTAATGAAGTTCATTCGTTGCATATTGAGCTACCCGGTGTTGTGTTCCACGATTAGCGCAGTCGTAATTAAAGCACTAACGCAGCCTCATTCTCGCATTTCGCTAAAACTGCATTAGCTTATCTTGGCCCGCAGGAGACGGCGTTCGCGTTTCTTCCGCCTGTGGCGTTAGCACTTAGCGGCTTACTTGTAGCTCATTTCCCCGTTTTTCATGCATCTTGTTATCCCAGCAGGCTTGCTCACAAATAGAAGCCATTAGCGCAATCAGACTTCACCCAGCGCCTGCGTATGCTCGAGCTCCTTCCTGCGCCAACGATCCGGCTGCGACCCCTTTAGCAAATCTCGAGCGGAAATTGGCTGACCTGCCGTTTCATGCATTCCTTCGATGACTGTTGGAGCGTGACGCTTTGAAGTAATTTAATTTGCACGCCCTTTGAAGCGGGTGCCTGCAACCGGCGTCTCATGCCCACATTGGCCGCTATTGCCGGCCATACAATACCCGCATGGTTTAGACTAGCCTGCATACTGAGCAAGCGCGTATCCAGGGAGCTTATGCGCTGGTGATTCTAGACCGCATAATCTATCGACACGGTACAGGGGAGAATATTTTCAAGGATTGAATTGTTGTCACAGCCATCCTGCTTCGAGTTGATATATGAAGAGAGCAAAACATAACAAACGCATAGCCCAGCGGACTTCTTTTTGGCGCCGTGCACGTTTTGCTAAAGGGGTCGCAGCCGGATCGTCCTGCACAGAGCGGTACTATCGATCACAAACGTAGAACCATCACGTAAGCTTAATAAACGTTTGTTCCTTGTAACCTGATATTACAGGGAAAGTTAATCGTTTCTACAATAAAACTTTAAAAGCAGGAGGTGTGTAACTTCAGTGTATCTTCACATATTAAAAATGAAACAAATAACGCCGCAAGAAAGGCTAGGAAAAAGGGACACATACACAGCTCTAAGCCTGTTCCCTTTCGTTCTCTTGGCTACGCTGCAATTTATCAACTGTAGAAGCGGAAGTAGTCCCCATGCTCTTTTTTATGCTAGCATATAAGCGACGCCAGCTATAAAACAGATTTCAACGGAAACTTGCATTACGCAGCATATTCATTACTTTTGCGGCAGCAGCCGAGTTCGATGCAGTGGGAGGTTTATAAGCTTTGGCATTATCTAAAAGGACGGGCGTGGAGAGTCTCTCTAGAGTGGGAATATTTCTCGGCACGGGCTTCTTGCTGGAGATAGCCGTGACCTGTTCTTGGTGCAGATATGATCGCGCGTGATGGTGCTTCTCCGCAGCCGGTTAATTGTCTCTCTGTCACGAAGGACGTACCTTCTCTAGCGTCAGTGTTGGCCCCAAATCCCGGTTCTCGAAGTTGCACGGTTGCCCCCCCCCCCCCCCCCCCCCCCTCAAATATTGGGTTTTCTCTAAATAATAACAGGTATTCACCGATAATCGAGTATAAGGAATACTTAAATTATCCGGAACGTTTATTGTTTTCAAAACAAACTAATCAATCAATTAAAAGTTGGAAAAAAATGGAATATATTTAAAGTAACAAATTACTTATTAGAACCAGTTGCATACAACTTTGGTTAAACCACTGCAAAATACGTTACGCGGGACACTATACCGAAGTTCTGGGGCAATATTTTACTTATACGAAACACAGAATAGATCTGCGAAATCTGGCCTAGAATTAAACGAAGGAAAAAGTACGTAACTGCAATCATCATTAGGAACAGACGCCGCCTAACTACGCGTGCACTGGAAGACCAAGGCCTCTCTCATACCCGCCCTTTAACAGCGTCCTGTGTCAACTGGGGCAATCTTTTACCATCAAACTTCTTACCCTCATCCGCCCATCTGACCGATTAAGGCTCAGTGCTACGACTGCAATTAACTTTGTTAATTTAAGTCTCAAGTTAGGCATTATATTTTCATGTATTTTAAGGTTTATTTATGAAACTTTGTTTCTGAATCTAGTACATGTATAGAAGTACATAATCCTGGTTTTGTTTGTTTTATTCTATATTCCGTCTTCATTCAAGTAAACTCTAATAATAGCTTTTTAGCGAATATTAAAGGTTTCGTTATTCTGTTTTCAAACCTGTAAACTTTTTTTTTCTGTTTTTGGCATAAACTCCATCTTTCCTTGGAAATAACAAACGGCACTAGCTAGGAAAAATCTAGTTGACTAAATTGCGGTCTATATAGATCGAGCCAAAAAAAAAAAAATAAAGATCGCCTTGACAACTGTTGTCTTTCAAACATGGTCAACTGTAAGAAAACGGAGAGTTTGTGGTATTTAGGGCCAAAGATAGAAAAAAAAAACTGTTTGCTTTAATTTTCAGCGAAAAAATTTTGAATAGTACTTTTTTTCCAAACTGAATCGAATACGCCTAGTGCAGCTTCGAAAACGAGTTAAATGCGAATAGTGTATTTGAAAACACAATCGAACACGAGGAAAACATTTGCAGTAATATTCGCTGCAGTCATACCAATGGTTGATGTGATTCGGCGCTGCGATACACAACACTAGTATCTTCCAAGGAGTCGCAACAGGAAGTCAACATGTAAGTCAGCGACCGTATACGTGTAGGAAAATTACCTTTTGACATTGATGACGAAGGGGAATAAACTACAACACAAGTAGATGTGAGGACATATGATGAGATGGGTGACCGCTATTTGTGAGCTCTGAAATACGAGGTGTGACGTCGACGGCAAGGTCTCCTGAACCTGCCTGAACCCTGCCGCGTCGTGCATCCGACACACGAACGAACTGCGTCGCGGCGCTAAACTCTTCCCCCCGATATCAGTAGATTTTGAAAGGATGACACGCAACGTCAAGGTGGGCCTTGTGGAAAGTATGTGAACAGTTCTCGAATGAAAATACAGTGAGCCTTATTATTCGAACATCGTGCCAGTTGCTCGAAAAGTGTTCAAAAAGTATTCGAAAAGCTGTAGTACCGCGAGCTCTTGGCCCTGTTGGCGCATCTTTAACTTGAAAGAATCGAGTACCGGCAGGTACATGGGGGCCGCAAAGAAGAAGGGACCCGTAAGGCCAGCGTCCGTCTTTCTTGTTGAGTACGCGTCTTTGTGTAACTGGTGGGGCTCCATTGTTGCCAGTTCGAAAACCTTAGGGCATATCTCAATTTGTAATAATTGTTGACATACGCTATCGGATTCGTCCGAATAATCAGATTAATTAAGTATTCGGTTCGCTGCTCAATTTTTTTTTTTTTTTAATATTCGCTCACCCTTAGAATATTTATGCCGTCCGTGCTAGGGCCAGTTTTTTTACGCGTTTCAGCTTGTGAGTTTGCCTCCTTTTCGATGTCCTCTTTATCTCAGCTTAGTAAAGTTCTCTCGACGTTCGTCCCCAGCCATATCTCGGCTTAACAGTTCGGTCATATCCCAAATGCATCGGAAAGACCAGAGGAAAACGTTAGCTAGGGACATGCTGCCACCACTGAATACGAGCGCTTTGTTTAAAATAATAGCCCGCTCAATCGCCTCAATATGATACTTCATCGTGTCGTTTGCTTTATGAATACTCTAATGCAGTTTGTTTGCCTAAATCAGTAACTAGTACTGCACGCATTGAACGAAAGGGCGCAACGCACTAAGGCTCACTCATAACAGGAACAAAACACGCTCACTAACTCACCAAATTGTAACCTGCGGGTTCGAAATTAATGCAAACAGGGCGAATTCTATGCAATTAAAATTTCTCCACATACGCGAGCATGAAGCAACCAGCGGATGTATACTTTAGACGAATATCCATATCATAGAGACACATTTAAATCCTCTTTTTTCCCACTTTCAATACCTGCATGAAACCGTATGAACATGCATGGCATCACTAGCGCTGATTCTGTTTCAAACTTCTGCTCTGAACTTGGCCCCGCAACCTGAACACAAAAATTAATTTGGAAATTGTCACCTGGTTCATTCAGCAGAGGGTCTGTAATGGCCACGTTGCCTTTTTGAGCTTGCTTATTTATTTAAGTTGCTTGGCCGAATCCACAAATCACTTTTGCGTTTTCTGTGCTGTATTAATTTCCTAAGTCGTTGGCTTTCTATACAGCTGCTTTGATGATTCCTTCTACCATCTGTTAAATCTTATAAGTCTATTGCTCACTTTTCAAGATGTCTTAATTAGGGATTGGCAGTTGCCAATATGTAAAAATCTTTTTAAAAAGCCTTAGTAATTCTGCCCTATACTTTGGCGCTTCTGAAGTTGAAACGTCGCTAGGAAACGTGCATTGAGTGTTACTGCGCGATACATCAGCTTTTTCTTGTCGCTGCAAGTGTCTTCTCCGGTCCAAGTTTTATCCGCAATGCTGCATCTCCGTGCTGGAGGGGACAAGCGTTCTTGGCTTCCCAAAGGATTGATCTGATATAGATGTTCCGATATCTGGAGGAGACCCTTTCTCACACTGTCTCTATTTTTGGTAGCTGCTATTTGCATTGCTTTTGTTCTTCCGGCTGAGGATCTCGTCAGAGTGGGCCAGTTTTCCAGAGCTCAGCACAACACTCGTCAGAGACCAGTGAGATACTCGCTGTTTGTGTTTTTCGCCCTCTCTTTGCGCGCAACCCAAACACCCCAGACAGATGAGTGACAGCGGCGTTCAAGGCCCCTCCACTCTCCGAGAATATGAAAAAAATAAACAAATTGACAAATAAATATCTGAGAGCGTGGCAGTGACGTGTATGGCCGCGGCGCACACCGCTCTCGGAGCACGGAATGTAGCCGTTTCTTTCCTACTGGAGCGTCATTCAGCCGTTCGTTGGGTGCCCGGAGGCGTTCTCTTTTCAGTTCGCTACTTTTCCAGCGTGAACGCGTCTGAGAGGGAGCGCTCGGATTTTTCTGTCGAATTATTTGTGCCTCACTTTGACGAGACAAAACAAGGCGCCATGGTGGAAATCACTTTCTTGCTATGAGAATCATGGGGCTGAGAAGGGCACGCGTGTATCTTGAGGCGCTACGCGAGGCAGGCCAGGGCCTGTTGGGGAATTTTCGAAAACAGCGAGCAAGAAGCTAACGGCTGTCTGTCGACTTAATTTTGCAAATTAGTGCCGTCTATCGTCTTTGAAGTTGGGAGAGCTGGAATCAAAGGAGGGAATAAGAGACAGCAAGGTTATAGCCAGACATGCTTCTAGCGTTACTGTAAGGGAAAATAGACGGAAGATAGCAGGGAATAGGATAGTATGTGACAGTCACGTAAATTAAAAGGAACGTAGAGTGGCTGTAGAGACCATGCCTCAGATAGCGTACTCAAAATTCGTGGAGCAGGGACTAAGCATGGTATAATATGAAGTTTCCCAGAGAAACAGAATAAGAATTTTGCTGTATGGCCACTGATGTTTTAGAGGTAATATTTAAAGGCCGAGTTAGTGGAGATTCGGAGTTCGGTGAACATGATAAAAGTAACGGCGGCCAGACGGACACCGACAGAGAGACTCAAATAAGACAAAGAGATTATTGAATAAATAATAATTTTTCTTATTTGGGCGCCGATATCTGGGTCGTAAGACGGTAAGTTGAATCTTGCTTTTTTTTTTTTTTTTTTGAAGGTTTATGCATCTTCTCGAAGCTGGCGTTCCATCATTCGAGACGTAATAAATTCCCAATCGAACCTAAAAAAGGATATTTTTTATTTTTTTTTGGCTAGTAATGATGCTCTTCGTACGTTTGGTTTGCTCTTAAAGGTGTTACACCCTAACTATTGTAGTCGGACGGCTCATTAAATATGTTAATTTGCTGAATGCACAAGAAGTAAGAAATCACTACGCATATATAGCTGCGCATGAATCTTTTAGGCTAATGTTCTCAACCCTGCCGCAACCTCAGGTCTCTCGCAGCCAATTTATCGAGAAATTGGCGCCACGGGTTGTCAGGGTCGCATTGGTAATGCGCTAGACTTGGACAAGTGTACGCAGCTGCGAAAGCAGCCGCTGAAACAATTAGGTAGACCAAAAGCTCACGCGCGCGAACCTAAAGTTTTTCCATGAAAATAAAACAGCAGCACTAATAATTATATCCGAAAGAAACAGCATCAAAATTGGCATGCCGATTGCGGCGAGTATGTAAAATGCAGTAAGCTGGTAGCACCATTACTTCCGGAAAAGTGCCGGAGGCTCGCTCAGGTGGCATAAGCGAGAATAACACCTTGTGGAGGAACTGTTATTCTCTTGGTCCTACGACGAGGTAAAGACTTTGGATCTTAAGAAGGCTACAGGCAGTGTCATGACCAAAGAAAACTAAAAATGGTGTGTTTACATTGAGGGGATATAAGAGGCAATTTGTATCGTCGAACGTGTTTTTCGCTAATCCCTTAATGGAGCTCTTTTTATCAACCACGAAATGCCTAAGAGAAACCTCTGCCCTCCTATACTGGAGTCATTGGTGCGATCGAGCAGCCCCAGGTAATTCCTTCGGGCTGGAAATACTAGCGGCCGTAGGCCACCTAGAGCCAGAGCGGTGGTAGATGTTGTTTACATGGGAAGGTAGGCGGCGAGCATAGCCAGTAATTGGACCATACGAAAGGTAAGCCCAGTTTAATGAGTTGCAGCAACTGTTATCCCGCGACTACAAAACGTGGGTGAGAAAAAAAGTAGGAAAGATGATTATCCTGTGTCCTTGTGGATACACTGAGCGCGAAGTTTTTTATGCTACTTTGTGTCACTTAAGCGTGTACGAAAAGGCTGATGGAAGATTTAACAAAGCAATTTACTCTCGAGTCATTAGTGAACGTGTAGCATGCAAGCAGTTGGGCGAAACCATTAGGCAAAGCAGGCTAGAATAATATTTTTATGTTAGTGGTTGTTCTTTAGTAAAGCAATGGTTTACCATGGTAGAGAATTTCTCCCAATTGGGTAAAATTGGAGACAACTTTAGTTGTGCTGGTTTTCTTCGCGTACTGCCGTGTGTTCTTTATCGATGTTTTTGTTGCTGTACTGTGGATGCTGTACTGTTACCTATGTTCCATCAAGGTTGTCGCTAAACGATTTATGTATTTTGCGTGAACTCTCCAGTCTGAATCTGACAAAGGAGTATAGTATTAAATACGTAAATAAATAAATAAACGAAAATACCCGCACTAAGACAAACAAAATTGATTATTTTTAGTGTTGCTTGTTAGAGACAAGTAAAAAGAAAGCGGCGAACCTAAAAATTCAACCAGCATACAGGTAAATAGCATTGAGAAAGTGCATGTTCACCTCGCATGTCGGATTGCTTTAGCGTTTTTTGAAGGTTTACAGTGAAAATAGCGTAAGTGCCATACTATCTCCGATGCAGCATTTTCTTGCTTATGTTCCGAAAAAACGCCTGACTTCCTAACAGTTGCGGGTATTGATGTGGTGGAGTGAGATCAATCATGTTTCCGACGGGATCCCATCTCATCGATGCGTCAGTACATAAGAGGTTTCCTACGGACTGCGGCCGTATCAGCAATCACTGCCAGTGTAGTGACTGTTTACAAATTCATGCATCACTGCCCCTGCAGCAGTTGCTGTGCGCTTAAACATACCGCGTTACGAACGGCGAATCCAAGGTGACATTTTATGGATTTTTTCGCTTGTATGAAATAGGGAACTCGTAAAGGCGTTGAAGGTACCAAATAAGCAAAAAAGAAGTAACAAAGACTTACATACTGTACAAAGACGCAGAGGCCGTCTTTTGGGTATTTGCCACTTCGAAGCTGCCATGAATTGCAGCTATGGTCATAGAGAACATGAAACAAAGGAAAAATCTCCGCATTTAAGGTTTTTTCGTGGTAGCATTAATGTCTCCCGTCTGCGAGTCCTCTTGCGCATCGTTGTTCGCGTACATGCTTTTCTCTACTCGCTTAATCCATGACCCCTTAGTGTACCTGTGCCTTCAATATCTCGCCCGTATCATTAGCATGCAGTCATAAGCTACCCACTTATCTGAAAGACTACCTGACAGAGATACCTATAAAGCCCCATTTTAAGGCAAAAAACCTTTATAGACTCATGAGTGTGGACAGAATTTGTGCATCTGCAGAGGCTGTCACACTGTCATTATCGACAATTTAATTGATTGATACGAAAACAAAATAGTTATATGAGGTAAAGGGTGAAACAATGCGTGCATGCAAAATTTCGTTGATGTCTTGTTAATTGGAGCTGAAAGAAAGTCCATTAGACGTAAAAATAGCCAACGACGTCGATATGGTGTGCAGACGTGAAAACAGCCGCGGACGTCGAAATTGTGCAAAATACGTCCAAATTTAGCAAATAAACGGGGAAATTAATGAATTGCAAGATAGATGGATGAATGGAATAACTTTATTTGAACCCATCTAGGAGAGCGCGATGAAAACTTGAGTCTTGACAGCTGTCATCTTCCTCCCCTTTCAGCAGGCTTGAAGGCTTGAAGAGAAAAAAGTAGACATGGTAAAGTAAGTAGAAAGAGCACCTGATTTGAGAGACGACTTTTTAGTATTCACAGACCATGAAGGATTCAATCAACGAATGAGGGACATTATGGATGTTTTTACTGAGTGTGGATCCGGGCTGGAATTTACTGTTGAAGAACCAGCGGACGATAGGATACAGTATTTAGATTTATTGATTCAATTCGGTGATGATCATGATTGTTGGGATTACAACTCGAGATCGATGAAGCCCTTGCTAAGCTCCAATTCGGGGCATTCCAAATTAGTGGAGAATGGGATGATCAACAGATGCTTATTAAATGCGCTGAAGAAATCTTATTACCACGGCATGGGCAAGAGTTTTGAGAGACAAGTGACAAGAATTGCAAAGGCTGGTTATCGGGAGTTGGTTATTAATGGAGGCCAGTTGCCGGGTGCTGAAGAGCCTTAAAAGAACGCACAGGCTGAAATCCCTGCTCAGCATGGGTGAGAGGAAGAGCAAGGTGGCGGTGGTACCGTATGTGCACAAAATTTCACATGGCCTCCAAAATGTAGGCAAGAGGTATGGTGTTGACGTCGCTTTGACCGCCCCGCTCAAGATAAAGAGGATTTGCCCGGCTATTCAAAGAAAAAGAGAAGCGAAGAAGCAAGAATGTGGGGTGAAACATAGAAACCCATTTGTTGGATGCAAGATAGGTGTTGTGTACAGGCTTCCACTCTCTTGTGGAGCCTGTTATATAGGACAAACAGGACGATGTATTAATAAGAGACTACAGGAACACCGGAACAACTTGGAAAGTGGAAAGGACAAAACGTTTCTGGTATCACATTGCCATTCATGTGAAATAATGAAGAAGGAGAAGAAGAAGTGCACTCCTAAGTTTGACAAGGTTAGGATTTTGTATCGCCACAAAGAGAAGATGGCGAGAGAGATAGTGGAGTTATATTTTATTTCAACGGACAATAAGTGTGTCAGCAAGACTTCTCTTGCTCTTTCAAGCAAAGAGGTGCCTTTTTTAAGTGACTTTTTGTGCAGCAGGTGAACCCAGGGGTGTTTCACGTAATTGTTTCGTTTTCTTCATGTTTGTTGTTTTTTCTGGGTGTTGGAGTAAAAGGCTTAGGCGTAGTTGTGAGTCAGCGCTTGTACTGTGGCTTTCTTTTATCTTGTCCTTTGTCTTCGTGTTCGCGCTGTTTAAATTAATAATGAATAAATACCAACTCGCCCAACAAAATATCTTGATGAGATTGCCCGCCTTGTCCCTCAGCATATACATCTGATTTTCGCCTATGCCCGATTTGCTCTTCCTCGCTTTAAGGCTGCCCCCGTTCTTTAGAGCATGCTCAATTTTCCCCATGTTAGATTTCGTTATGTCGGCCATTTTACGCTTATTTATTAGCTTTGATATCTCTGCCAGTTCTATCCTGTCTATTGGGTTAGAAACTTTCAAACTTCGGCGTTTCTTAATCAATTCTTTCGTCTCCTTAGATAGTTTATCGGTATCTTTTTTAACTATCCTGTTACCTACTTCTACCGTGCGTTCAGTAATCATATCTCTGAAATTATTGTTCATTGCTTCCGGGCTAAGGTTATCATCCTTGGTTAAAGCTGAATATTTAATGTGTAGCGAGATCCAAAATTATTGTGCCTGCTTATTTGTTGATGGACTTCTTTTTTATTACTCTGTTTCGTTCCCTCTTCAGATACAGACTATTTCGAGACCCTAACATCATGTGGTCATTGCATCGCACCTTTCCGTATACGTCCACATCCTGCATAATTGCGGGGTCAGAACAGAGTATGAAATCAGTTTCATTTTTAGACTCCCAGTTAGGACTCTTCCATGTTCACTTTCGGTTCTTCCGTTTGCTGAAGAAGGTATTCATGATTCTTAGGTTTTTGCACTCTGCAAACTCAACTAGTAACTTCCACCTGCTATTTATAGAACCAATGCCATAGTCACCCACTGCCTGATCTTTCTACCTGCTTTTTCCCTACCTTGACATTGAAGTCGCCCATCAGTACAGTAGGCTGCGTCTTTCCTTTCCGCATTGCCGATTCTACATCTTCGTAGAAGCTTTCAACTGCCTGGTCATCATGACTACATGTAGGTGCGCAGGACTGTACCAGCTTCACCTTCCGTTTATAACGCTAATTAGGCCTAATTAAGATGCCTGCCACCCTCTCATTAATGTTATAGAATTCTTCTATATTACAAACTATATCCTTATTGACAAGGAACCCTACTGCTATAGGTCTCGTCTCTCCGGTAAACCTCGATTACACAATGTATCTCCGCCCTTCATTATAGTATATGCCTCATTTGGCCTTCTAACCTCACTAAGCTATATCACACCCCATTTCGTGCCGGCTAATTCCTTTAACAGTACTGCTAAACTTGCCTCACTAGCTACGGTTCTAGCGTTAAACGTTGCCAGAGTCAGTTTCCAATGGTGGCCTGTCCGGAGCCAGAGATTCTTAGCACCCTTTGCTGCGTTGCAGGTCTGACCGCCGCCTTGGTCAGTTGCATCGCAGCCGCTGGACACTGAGGGCCGGGGTTATGCTAGAGTATTCATAGGAGGTTATTCGGGCTATTTGCTCAAAATCTTTTCGAATGTATTTGTGTTGCGTGCAAAATAACCACAAAGTACTCACCAGCGCCAAATGCCACCATTGCGGCTCATGTAGTTTTGAAGGGCCAGCGGGACTGCCATATAAGACCGAATGGAGTAAGCGGCAGTTGCCTAGCAACCCTTTTATATTTCATGAAAGCTTCTATAACTGACAACATTCTGTGTTTGCTTTATAGCGGACAACGAAACCGAAAAAAGGGGCTTATATATAGCATGTGCGTACAGAAGAAACCACATTTGCACCGAGATATAGTAATCTGCGGTATGTTGGAAGTTATGCGGCCCATTTTTCTTTATTTCTTTTCTCCCTTGCATTTTTTTTTTTTTCATGCAATGTTTTGTGATGCTTTGCGAGTGACTTACGACTTCCGGGGTTTTTCTTCTTCCTTTTTTTTTTTTTTTTTTTTTTGTTATAGGAAAGGAAAGGGGCACAGGACCAATCGTGGAAGATGAAACCAAATTCGGCCTCCTAATCTCCCGCCTGGAAGCGAAGAGTTTAAAAACAAATAAATAGAAACGTTTAAGAAACGGAAGTAAGGCTGCTTAAAATGCTCGTTCGCAAATGCATGGAGTCGGTGGTTGTGAGGGAATAACGAACGGCCGTTCCAAGACGCGCAGTCCGTGAGGTAATTTTTTTTTTCTTAAGGCGCATGACAGAAAGCAAGTTCGGAACAAAAACAGGTCACCGCCATTTACAACTTGGTGGCAGGGGGGATGGAAGGAAAATTGTTTGTTGGCGCATGTAGGTTGACTCGCTGAAAACCATTCGCGCTTCTCAAAAGAGAACAACGTAAAATTCCAGTTTTGTTTCAGCAAGAAAAGGTCCCGGTCTAATGAGTAAGACCTCCTAACAGCGGGAGTTCACAGATTTTGACTGAAGCCGATTAGAAGACAAACAATTTTCTGGAAGAATAAAATAACAATACCAAGTAGGCTGACCTTGAAAAAAGTAAAGTGCCGAGTCGAAGTTCGGTTATGACACGATTACAAAGCCGAATAGTAATGCATTGAGAGCAAGATACCTCTGGTTAATGCACTTAGAATGGCCTTTCTGCGGCATGCTACCCATAATCGCCAGCGGATCACCTTACCGGAATAGAACTGATTCCAGAGATTAAATAAGCTTGGTTTAATAAGTGAGTGAGTTTCAGACTTCGATCAGTTACTTCCTTTATTTGGATTTTGGGTCCCGCGTTTCGTGCTTTTCATCGTCCTTATGTGAAAATGTCGTTAATCCATACGTATGTACGTTTCTGGTCAGAATTCGGTGGGTAATCAACTAATGTGACAGTCTGCGTCGGCATGGAACGATATTAAAGATATGAAGCCCACGGGGGCCCGCGCGTCGCCTGCCTTTATTCGCTTCGCTGTGCCGCGCCTTTTGGTGTCATGTATTTATTTCAGGTAGGTAATTATCTCTCTGCGCATATGGCCACTAGGTATTTTCAGTGTGTACAAGTTTTGGGGAAGCTTACACGTGAAAAACTAGCTATACCCTTGTTCACCGCCGAAAATACCGAAACGAGTAACTTAATGTGTGTTCAGGCAAATCCAGGCTGACGAAACAAGTCGACTTGCGGCAGATACGCGTGGTGCGATGTAATCAGAATATGAACGTAACGCTGCCCTATATAAAGCTGTCCACCGGATTGCAAAGAAGCATGCCGCAACCATCCATCTTACCGCTTAGCACACGTCTTACGAGCTTCTGAGAACAGAGACTGCGTTCTCGCCCGGATAGTGCTCGATGAAACGAGCAGCTGCATAAATGCGATCGCGCCCTAACCAGACGGAAACTCGCAGTTAACCACAGAAAACAAGTTGGCAAAGCCTTCATAATCATGAGTCCTCAGGCTGACCACTGAGACCGAAAAGGTCGTAACGTATGTTTACAGACCAAGAACAAAATTGTTACTCTGGCAGGAAGTCCTGGTATATAGCTACAGGCTCGTGTCCTTACAGAATACCAAAAAGAGCGTTCCGCTGTGGAACACCACGGTATACGCGCAAGGAATGAAAGAAGAAATAAAAGGACCTTCATACAGATATAAGGTCTCGGGGCGCGGGGTTCATGGGTTCAATTAGAGATTTCGCTAAAAAGTTGTGCGAGAAGCGCCATTAAAACGAAGCGTTTCATTGAAATGCTCCCCCGTAACCTCCAGTCTGCGCTCGTTCCCCCCATGCTAAAGTGGTAATCGACGTGACAATATTTACCCAGAGCGCTCATTTTCGGAAACATGAATGTACGAATGAGGGCGCCCGGAGCTCATCGTATTTGCTTCCGCTCGCTTTTTCTTTTGTCTCTGTGCGCGAAAAGGACGCGCTGCGCCGAGTCCTGACTGCGCACGAGCGTTCCCACTAGAAAGAGTGCTCGGAATAATGAGCCGGCACGGAATATAACAAATGGTGAACGTACTGAGAATGCGTATAGGTATCGCACGTGTGCACAAAAGGGCAGGATATGAACGCGTTCGCATTAGTCATGCCGAGCAGCAATTTACTACTATGTACGCCAGGTATCACGTTCAGAACGCCTTTATTTAATTGAAATATGAATGTCGAGAAAGGATGAAGACTTTTTGGTCGAGGGCTCCCTTTTAGAAATGAGCAGTGACTAGGTAGACGAGGAATGAAAGTTAACGTTCATTAACGCGTAAGCACTGTGTGGCTATATAAGCGAGTCGCGTGGGCATGACCTAGTTGGCGCCGTAAAAGAGGAACTATTCGGTATATCGAAAAAAAAAATGTTACCATCGGATAGAGCGTCAATGCAAGGCGTGGAAGTAACAAAACGGGTAATTTGGGTTAATGATTTAAATAATTGCAGACAATTAGGTCAATCAAACGTCGGAGTAGCCAGGAGGGTAATGTCGACGTCCAAAGGGGGTGACGTCGTACTCGACTTCGCCGCCTTCTCTTGTGGCACTTCGGTATATGCTTACAGAAATAGTCGACAGAATCAAGGACGGTCGTGGGGTAGTACTGGAGCAAATATGCATTATTACGAAGAAGCAAGGCTGTAATGGGACATGCCATCGTGCGAATAAAAGCATGCAAAAATATTCAGCAGTTTTCTTCTTCGCGGTGGCAAAAAAGCAGAGCGGTAGTTCTAGCCCGTTCTACACGAGCACGTGCCCGAAGATACTATGTCACGGGAGCGTCAGTTCTCGCCTCGTATACCTTTTGAGTTTGAGGGTCACTCGGGCAAACAATTTATTTGGGCCGCGAGGTTCAAACGGGAGTTTTTACGGGTATACAGCAGACTAGGATAGCAACACCGACGCCATTTGGCACGGGAGGAAATCCGTAGTCTAGTTCATAACGTGCAACGAAAGAAATTCTAGTGGCCACATTTGACCACTAAAGCGTGGTGAAGCGAACGCCATTATAGGGCGGTGGATTGTAGCCCTCCACTACTGCACCTCTATCTCCCTCTCTTCTTTCACTGCCACCTTCCTCCCTTCCTTTACGGCGTGCTACATGGGTACGCAGAGAATTGTGACAGATACTGCGCCTTTTCTATCCTGTATATCAACTTCAAACGCCGCTGGTGCCTGCTGTACTAACGCCTCCTAGACACCCGAGTCTGCTTCTGTTTGCTCTGTGGTGCGGCGTTGGAGGAAGCGACAAATGAAAGGCGCTGCACGGACGTCTTGATCGGACGCCCGTCGAGGTCAGCTTCGTATAAGCATGAATAGCCTGGTGACGTCATGACCTGTCTTGACGGTACATAGCGTGCCCCTTGTCGAACACAATCAGCATTCCATTGAACGCCTCAAAGTTCACCGGTGTTCTATAATTCGTCTACAGGAAAGGAAAGGCGCAGTATCTGTCACTCGCTAAATCCCGCTATCATCCCCACGGTAGACAAGGGGAATTATGAAGCGCGTTTCACGATGGTGCCTTGTGTGCCTTTCTTCATGTTTTGATCGAAGTTTCGTGTTATGTCGTATGCCAAAGCCAGGCAATAAAGGAAAAAAAAAAAGATCTGGGACAAGGCGCCATTAGTGGAGCGCTTGGCTGGAGATCCAAAAGATGGAGGTTCGATTTCTGGTGGAGGCAAGGTTTATTAATTTATTTTTGTCGCTCTCGAAAGCGTGACACCTTCTGCGGACACAGGTTAGAGCGAGGCTTCAAAAGGCAGCAAGTATAGTTGCGGCCTACCTCCACCTGCAAAGTCTACAGATATCAACTGAAAAGTGTGCGCTAGCTGAATTTGCACACAAGAACATGTCACCTTACACCGTACGCATTGATGATAAAACAATACCCTACGAAAGCAACCATTGCTTTCTGGGAGTGATCATCGACAGAAATCTTTCGTGGGCTCCCCATATTTCATTTATGAAAAAGAGGCTGACAGCAATTGCTCACATACTTGCCTTCATTGGGGGAAAGTCATGGGGAGCGTCCGTGCGGTCGATGCTCCAGCTATACCATACATTATTTATGGAATTTCTTCGCTACAGCTTACCTGTACTTGAAAATGTCAGGAAAAGAAACTTAGCAATTCTGCAGAGCGTTCAAGCTCAAGCTCTTCGAACCTGCCTGGGATTGCCGAAATGTGCCTCTACGGCTGCTACCATTTTAATTGCACAGGAGCATCCCATATCTACCTACCTAACAGTTGAAGCCCTGAGGGCACGTTTCGACACATCTCCCAGGTTCCCTGTCATCATTTGGCCAGTCTTCCTATTACCAGGCCGCGTACAGGGTCATCCACTTCTAGCTATAACATGGTCACTACGTTCAAGGCAACATTGTATCCGACGCAAGCGCATATCGCTGCAAAGCGATGCTAGCACAGAGGGAACCGGATGTGCCGCTTCACATGGCCTGCCACTAAGCATTATTGCGCGGCGGGTCCGACTCAATGACGCTTTGAAAGCAGTGACCTTGTTATAGCTAGAAGTGGATGAGGCTGTACATCGTTTACATAGACCGTTGAGGCGCATCGCGATATTCTGCCGTCCCAGTTTACACCAGCATCTAGACCACCCTCTCCACTATGAATCCTGCATCAACCACACGTGCTTCTTTCAATACCCGGCATCAGGAAGAATATCGAACTATCACCGACAGAACTAAAACAACTCACTCTTGAATACTTCCATGAGTACCATGCAAATCGTTTGCATGTCTACACCGACGGTTCAGTGAATGCCGTGAGTTCTTCAGGCTCCATGGCCATATCCGCAGTTACTACAGAAATAAAAGTTAGGACAATTCACCGGACTTCTTCAACAGCCGCAGAGCTAACCGCTCTTCGTGTCGCAATGAGGCATATTAGTAAGCAGAGCCCTCAGCGGTAGTCTATTTTCACAGATTCAGAAGCAGCCCTGCAAGCCTAAAAAGCGGCTCTTTGCCGTGGAGCCCATGGGCAACACGTCGCGGAAATATGAAAACTTCATGAATATGACATAAATGGAGGACATGACATCATCTATAAATGGCTTCCAGGCAGACGCAGCGGGCAGGCATCGCGTACATGTTCGGGAACACACGCTCTCTTTGTAGAATTCTGGCCAGTTTGCAAACTGCCGCCTTAAATTCCTGGACCCTGACCTGAAGCTCCGGCTTCCACCTGGCCTACTCCGACGTGAAGAAACTTTGCTGTGCCGCCTGTGGGTTGGCGTAGCATTCACGAATTCTTATTCTCTTGTGATAGGTATGGCAAAGAGCCCTGCATGTACAAACTGCGGGTGCGACGACACTACAGGCCACATTCTTTGTGAGTGCCCCATATACAGTGAGAAGCAGATAAAGGAAGGGGAAATGAGGGTGTTCGTTATAATACATGAAGGAAAGAAGCCAACAGTCGGCGAGGCCAAGGAAAGCATTGGGGATTGTACTTTTATATTTCTTTTTTTCATTTCTTTGCTTCTGTAATTACATAAATTAGTAATGTAATCTGTTTAGGGGAAAGGTAATTAAACACAGAGTAGAAGGAAAAACAACGTGTAATGGTGGGAACCGAACCCACGACCTCCGAATATCGCGTCCCGGGCTCTTCCAATTGAGCTACATCTGCCGCTGTCCCGCCTGCTACTTTCTTGGGTATTAATGTTGTCTGTATACGAACCCTGAGGGTGTTCACCAGCGCCACCCTCAACCATAGCGGTGGACGTGGAACATCCTATGTTACCGCCACTATCAAGTAGAACGTGAACAAGAGCGAGGGCGAAAGCTGTGCTAGAACTCTCTTACGCTACCTATGGCTTCAAGACTGCCAGAACCGAAACCCCCGTAAGCTACAAGCAGATAAATGAAGGGGAAATGAGGGTGCTCGTTATAATACATGAAGGAAAGAAGCCAACAGTCGGCGAGGCCAAGGAAAGCATTGGGGATTGTACTTTTTTTTTTCATTTTTTATTTCTGTAATTACAAAAATTAGTAATGTAATCTGTTTAGGGGACACGTAATTAAACACAAAGTAGAAAGGGAAAACAACGTGCCGATGGTGGGAACCGAACCCACGACCTCCGAAAATCGCGACCGGTGCTCTTCCATCTGAGCTACATCGGCCGCTGTCCCACCTGCTACTTTCTTGGGTATTAATAGAGACATTTAGTATAGCGTACA
This sequence comes from Amblyomma maculatum, assembly GCF_055883805.1. Lineage (NCBI taxonomy): Eukaryota > Metazoa > Arthropoda > Arachnida > Ixodida > Ixodidae > Amblyomma > Amblyomma maculatum. The sequence goes on along the minus strand of NC_139344.1, from coordinate 91,988,506 downwards.
CAGACACACGCAGAGGAATAGCGCGCGCAAAAAATATCGTAACACGCACTGCGCATGCGCTATACGATACCCTGGACCGAGCTCTTTCGTACGATCGGCCAGCGTACGTCGAAACTTGAGTTTATTGTGCCCAGCCCTTACGTACGATGGGAGATCAGCGTTTACAAAATGGCGGCGTCCAGGCCGCCCGCTTCAGAGTGAATTTGTCTTCGTTACCGCGTTTTAGGGCGGGCTGCCGCCTATAAATGGCACACGAGTTCCTCGCTTTGCCTCGTGTAGCATTCAGCTCAAATATTTAGTGAATCATTTGCTTTGTTCTTTATTTTGAACGGCAACAGCGCAGTCCCTAAGCCTAAAAAGTAGAGTTGCTTTGTTGACATGACAACGCCATGAAACGGATCGCCTTGGCTTGACTGCTTACACGTGTGTATCCGTAAGAATGTGCTTGGCAGTAAGAGGATGAAAGGAGGCCGGGGACGGCAATACAAGGTAAAAGTATTCAACATGGGAATACCAGCCTTGGGAGTACAACGAAGCTGCCGCAACACAGAAACTGGCTAAAATCCCGATGTAACTCGTCTAGTTTTGGCTTGGGAGTACGAAAAGAAAAAGCCTGAAAATGTTTTTTTAATTTTAAATCTAGATGTCGCCACCGTAGTTTGCGTTCGCGCTTTCGTACGGCTAACTAAAAGCGCCGATGCAACACGCGGAGTAGCGTCATATAATTTGCTGGCGTTTATCGTACGAATGCGTCCATACGCTATACTAAAAGTCTCTAATGTTTTCTATATACCAAACCTGAGAGTGTTCACCAGCGCCACCCTCAACCATAGCGGTGGACGTGGAACCCCTATATTACCTCCAGCGTCACGTAGAACGTGATCAAGAGCAAGGGCGAAAGCTGTTCTAGAACTCTCTTACGCTACCTATGGCTTCAAGACTGCCAGAACCGAAACCCCCGTAAGCTACAAGCAGATAAATGAAGGGGGAATGAGGGTGCTCGTTACAATACATGAAGGAAAGAAGCCAACAGTCGGCGAGGCCAAGGAAAGCATTGGGGATTGTACCTTTTATGTTTCTTTTTATTTTTTACTTCTGTAATGACATAAATTAGAAATGCAATCTGTTTAGAGGAAAGATAAACAGAAAGTAGAAGGAAAAACAATGTGCCGATAGTGGGAACCGAACCCACGACCCCCGAATATCGCGTCCGGGGCTCTTCCTACTGAGCTACATCGGCCGCTGTCCCACCTGCTACTTTCTTGGGCGTTAATGTTGTCTGCATACGAACCCTGAGAGTGTTCACCAGCGCCACCCTCAACCATAGCGGTGGACGTGGAACATCCTATGTTACCGCCAGCGTCACGTAGAACGTGATCAAGACGAGGGCGAAAGCTGTTCTAGAACTCTCTTACGCTACCTATGGCTTCAAGACTGCCAGAACCGAGACCCCCGTAAGCTACAAGCAGATAAAGGAAGGGGAAATGAGGGCGCTCGTTATAATACATGAAGGAAAGAAGCCAACAGTCGGCGAGGCCAAGGAAAGCATTGGGGATTGTACTTTTTTTATTTATTTTGTTACTGCTGTAATGACAAGAATTAGTAATGCAATCTGTTTAGGGGAAAGATAATTAAACACAAAGTAGAAGGAAAAGCAACGTGCCGATGGTGGGAACCAAACCCACGACCTCCGAATACCGCAACAACATTAAACCCAAGAAAGTAGCAGGCGGGGCAGCGGCCGATGTAGCTCAGTTGGAAGAGCACCGGACGCGATTTTCGGAGGTCGTGGGTTCGGTTCCCACCATCGGCACATTGTTTTTCCTTTTTCTTTGTGTTTAATTATCTTTCCCCTAAACAGAGTGCATAACTAATTTTAGTAATTACAGAAGTAAAAAATGAAAAAAAAAAAAGTACAATCCCCAATGCTTTCCTTGGCCTCGCCGACTGTTGGCTTCTTTCCTTCGTGTATTATAACGAGCACCCTCATTTCCCCTTCATTTATCTGCTTGTAGCTTACGGGGTCTCGGTTCTGGCAGTCTTGAAGCCATAGGTAGCGTAAGAGGGTTCTAGCACAGCTTTCGCCCTCGCACTTGATCACGTTCTACGTGACGCTGGCGGTAACATAGGACGTTCCACGTCCATCGCTATGGTTGATGGTGGCGCTGGTGAACAGTCACAGGGTTCGTATGCAGACAACATTAACACACAAGAAAGTAGCAGGTGGGACAGCGGCCGATATAGCTCAGTTGGAAGAGCACCGGACGCGATATTCGGAGGTCGTGGGTACGGTTCCCACCATCGGCACGTTGTTTTTCCTTCTACTTTGTGTTTAATTATCTTTCCCCTAAACAGATTGCATTACTAATTTATGTAATTACAGAATAAAAAATAAAAAAAAATATTCAAAGTACAATCCACAATGCTTTCCTTGGCCTCGCCGACTGTTGGCTTCTTTCCTCCATATAGAGTGAGGAAAGATATTGTTTATGCTGTGTGCTGGAGCGTCTAGATGGAAGCCCACTGACTGAAATTAAGATTTTAGGTCCCTGGCCACGGCGATCGTCTGCGGTGAAGGCCTTTCAGGCATTGCTCCCCTTTATGAAAAGCACAGGCCTGATCGAAAGCTATGATTTTGTTGTTATATTACGTGATATGACAGTAACTTGACGTGATGTGACATGTGTGTGATGTGACTGTACTGACTTCACTCATCCCTCTCTTACCCACAACTTTTATATCCCCTCACCCCTTTCCCCCAGTGCAGGGTAGCAAACCGGTTTCTTTTGCCGGTTAACCTACCTGCCTTTCCTCCTCCTCCTCCTCCTCCTCCTCCTTTCGCACAGATTAACTGTCTGGCAAAACTGCCATCGAAACTGCTGTGTTTATTCCTGACTGCGGTAGTAGGGGCTCTATCAAAACTTACTTTATTTGCCTTTTTTGCTATTGGCCAACTTACCTTCATTCCTGAAGGCTGTACCCTTGTGGTGTGGATTCAATGGGACATAGATACTGTACGCCAGCCAAATCGATAACGTCTAGGTTTTGTACGAGCAGACGAATAGCACAGTGTACTGATGAGTGCGCAATCTTGCCCCCTTGGACAGACTGCGAAAAAAATAAAAGGTACACCCGAACCTGCCGCGGTGCCTCCGTCGTCATGGCATTCGCCTACTGAGTGCGAGGCCGCGAGCTTGAATTCCGACTGCGGTAGATGCAGTTATATGGCGCCAATATGCAAAATTACTTGTGTGTGGTGCGATGTCGGCGCATGTTTAAACTGATATCAGGTGGTCAGTATTAATGAGGAGCGTTCTACGCCGCCACCTATTCCCTGCCTCTTTTCCTTGCTTCTTAGTATTTTCCTTCGTGTCCTGGTTCAGGTGTCAACATTTCAGGATTACTGCATCCATTTTTCGCAGTCTCTCACTGCAGTCTGTCATACTATGAGTCGCTCTAGACGTTAATCCCCATAAACAAAAATAATTTTTCAAATCCAAGCTAATTGAATTGTGTCGGAAGATTTAAGGAAGCGCTCAGTAATTCGAGGCATCTCACCCTTACAATATACTCTATATGATAGCCTTATCATAGCATTTAGCAGAGGATTGTGAAAGGGTTCCATGTAACCGGTGTTGTCATATTCTTTCCAACTAGCCTCATCGACATTATTTCTTTTGTCATGTGTAGCACAGAGTTGTGTTTAGGTTTCAGACATACACAGACAGTGCCTGGGACGCCAGAATAATGCTTCCAACAGCAGCTCCAAAGGCTAGAATGGTGGATGTACTAGCGGTGCCAACCCTGCAAGCCCAAGTTTTTCTATTCAAAGCGCCTTTACTTTCGCGAGAAACTTTGCAACTTTGCGCTCGGATCTCACAAAAACGCGAAGCTTTATCGTCTACCTTCTCTTAGAATATCTGCCGCAATAATGGGTCTGCAAATGCGCGGGGGATTATAATATGAACAAAAGTATGTGGACGCATTGGTAATTTCCCGACGCGACAAGGGTCCAGAAAACAGTCTCAGGATGGGCTGCATTTTTTTTTCTTTTCAATAAATCAAAAGAGGCAATTGAATTTACCGTACACTTGCAAAACTGGAAGAAAGGAAATCTGCAGTCCAGGACACCAGACCTTCAGCTTCAAGGATATGGTCGCATTTCATGTTCGGGTCGCAAATAATCATGCAGCAGAAAACTGCGCTGGAACGGAGACACTACGACAGCTTGTATGTGCTCCCTCCGGGACCTCTTCAAGACTCCCTCAGCACTGCTCGTCGTGCTTGTATCGTTTCGACAGACATTCCACCAGTCCTTTGTCTTGTTTCACGAGAGCTGCAACGAAGAGTTTCTACTTAACGTTTTTGTTTTCATCTCAACTACCACGCTATAACCACGTATATGTAAAAAAAAATAAAAAATCAGCGCTACAAGGATCAGTGCATTGAAGGCGCGTCGCGTCGTCTGCCGTGAGAACCGTCGCCCATCGGTATAACTTCACAGAGGGGCCATTGCGACACACACTACCGCTGAGTGTGACCCAGTCCGACATACATTCCCTTTCTGGGGATTCTTCTATTTCGGCGTATCGCGCACCGAGAGAGAATATGGTTTGTCATAACTACCTACAGGGCCGACAGCCGTCTTCGATTTGATTTGGGAGCGAGAGAGCTTTCCACCTTTCATTGGGTGCGCGGGACAACTGAAGCCGCCAGCAAATGAATATACAGTGAAAAGAACATGCACCTGCGAAAAGAAGCGAGGAAATGCCAGGAAAGGTCAACGCGAAAGGGACTTATAAAGCAGACCATACATCGCACGGCTCTAAATAGACACAATCTGGTGGAATTTTGTATGCCTTATAGAGGTGCAAGATTTCTTGCTGCCCCCCTTGTAGAACAAATTCTCAGCAATTCGCCTTTTACGCGCTGCAGAAGAACGGCAGATTCTTCTTACAAAGTTACAGGTTATTTAAATAGGCTCCAAAAAAAAGCGTTATTTTTAAATATTTCTCTCCAGTGCTGGAAATATCTCCCGTCTAAGGTATAAGCACAAGTACAAGTGTTATGATCCGCCAATTTTATTAGGCGTACGCAGTGCGCCTATGTGTATGCAGCCCATTTGCTCTGAGCGCGTGTCGGCGATTGCATTTTTTATTTTTATTTTTTTAGGGTGCATATTGCTAGTGTCATGCAATAAGAAGTCAGTGCGATGGAAATATATACGGTCGGCTGTCATGTGGACTTCGGTCGATATTTAGCCCTCAGGAAATCTGTCCCGTACCTCTGTGCATCCCTCTAGCTCCCATCTTTCCTGCTTCCTGTGTTTTTTTTTCTTTTTTGTTCAGACCACTCAGTTTTGTGCAGTACACTGTTGCGTGTAAAAAAAAATAATGGCCTTATATGGAGTCCAAAGCAGACATGAACTTTCTGCGCAGAGTGCAGAAGCCATACTGCGTACGGTAGATTGCGGCGCACAAAAAAAAAAAAAAAAAAAGAAGAAAAAAAAAAAAAAAAAAGCACCGTGCCAGATTTAGAGGCTTAAGGCAACTTAATTTCCACACGCAAAGGCGGCATGTGAACGATATGACACCATGATTTTGTATATGGCCGTAATTTGTACATCAGCCGCAAGAAAGGCGAAAGGTGTCCTTTTAGCGCGCATTCCAGGAACGTAACAGCGGTCTTATTGCAATTCTCTAAAGCAGCCATGCGTTCCAGCACCGTTCAGTGAAGCGCAGGTGCATTGTTGGGAAACTTCCGAATAAGAATCCGTAATGCACTGGAAAGCGGCCTTTCGAGACCTCTCTCTCTCTCTTCCTGATTTCAGTCAGTACGGCAAGCTGCGCGCGGCAGCTAATTAGTGCCCGCAGAGACGGATAACCCCTCTTCCCATGCTCTGTTCAGTGGACGGAGATAGCGGCGACGAAGAACCCCAGCTGACACTGGAGATGCGCCGCCCCCTGTCCGGCACTGCGGGAGGCACCAACGCGAGTCGTGCCAGCAGCGCAGCTTGGAGTCGCACTCAGGCGGGTCGGCGCTCCCTCTGGCTGCGGGGTCTAGCACCTGACTCGCCGCTCGAGCTGCTGGTGTTTGCTGATAGCCCCAGGGGGCGCAGCCAGCTGGCAGCGCTCAGGGCACAGACGCTGCCGGAGGCTTCCTCGGTTCCAGGCAGTGGAAGAGGTAAGGGATCACCACCCGATATAGACCTTTGCATTTTGGGCTCCCTGGGCGCTGCTATATTGTTGACTGGACAGTCGGCTGCACCCTACGCAACTACTGTGGAAGCTACAGCGAAACAGAAGAGGAGGAATTTCGGCGACTCCCTCGCCCGATGCAAAGGTAGTGTGTTGGCAGAGGGAGTGGGGAAAAAAAATAAGCGGCACAGGCAAGTCCGTGTTATGAAACTATCAGTAACCAAAAATAACACGAACAGCTAAAACAGATATGTAATAACGGCCATTAGATGGACGAGAGAATTATGTGACACGCACCGGTACTTACAAAATAGTTATCAGTGAAGAGGCCAAAATCTACTGACAACAAAAGAACCTCTGTAGAGACACTTAAGACTTAACATGAGAGAATGCGTATAATACTGTGTTCAATGTAAGGACTGTTTACCATGGGTCATGATTATATGTGAAATATTTGTACAAACTCCGCATCTTACAGTACGTACATTACTATGTAAAATGTGTAAAACATAACACTTTGTAAACTGCCGAGTCATGCTACGTTGCGATATGATTATGAGACATGGCTCATTATTATGCCTACTAATCGCGACTTATACGTTACGTTTCATCATTGGTGACCATAAGTGTACTGTTACATACGAAATGACAGCGGAGGACAACGCTGGCTTTTGAAGACATGTATACTTATTTCGTATTTAAAAAAAGAAGAAAAAAAGAAGCGTATTAGTCACGTTGCAGCTTGGGCTATGTACACAATAGTTTGATGCGAATAGTATGAAAAACAGGCCGACGTGGAAGACAGTCTCGTCTCGTGTTTCTCGTTCTCGTCCGTCATCCCACCGCGCGGTTCGTATCTATATAGGCACTGAATTGAACATAAAGACCTAAGAAAGCCACCAAATTCCGCTCATCACCTTTCCTTTCTTTTTCAGCAGGGAATACGCTGGTAAATATGCTCTCAAGTAAATATTATGTTGAAATTTTCGCCCTTGTCTCTGTTACTGGGCGAAGCTTTCAGGCAATCCTAGAGTATTGCATGACTACGGCTCTTTGCGATCACTTTGATTAATCCTACTGCATAGAAATAGCATCTGCTTGCTAAACTTATAAATATAGTATTCGGTATAGATAATGCAATATTTAGGTTTGCGTTAAATATGTGCGAGTACGCCGCACACTTTGCGACGTGGAAGAGGCCTGGCTCAGCTCGAAAGTCGCACGCATGGAGCGCGGCACATTTATGCCTGCACGACGTGCAGGTGGCCCCTCCAAGATTAAAGAGAACACCCACTTTGTACAAAAATAATTTTTAACATTATTTTTAAGCCAATAATACTGAAAATAGGCACTGGATGTCATATGCCAAGGGGATAACAAATTAAAAATATACAGATGGTCGATTATGTTCATTAGGCATACACGTGAGAGCGTTCCTTGCCTACAGCATGCTACACGAACACCTTTGTGAATTCATGGAACAGGCTTAATAGTCGTTTCTGAATAACTTTTCGTGGTGTGACAATTTCTTTTTAGGTGGCTTTGACCATGTGAAATGTCCACCGGCCTTCGACGATTCTTGGAGGTGTCGCTCGGTCCATATAATACCCGTGTGAAAAGAAATATAGGCACTCCCTTGACAGTTGCCAGAGTCAAAGTCATGGTCGTGATTTTTCGAGGCAGTGAGGTTTAAAAGGAATGTGGGGTGCATGGCCCCCTTGTTTGTCACCTGTCAACTACCATCTCTCACAGCCATGCTTGTGATTTCCGACATGGGGCACTAATTCGCGCTCACGTTAAGTGTTTACCAGACGGTTACTTGGTGATTTTTAGAGGCTTACAAGCTTGAGCTGGCTGATGAAGACGCTGCCAACCCCCGGACACTCCTTTTTGCTTTGTTTTCGACAGAGAGTTGCGTTTAAAACAGGAGAAATAGAGGAGGATAAGATAACATTAGAGACAGAAAAATAAACCGTATGAGGAAATGTCCTTGTGGATCACAAAAGTAATCGTTAACTGAGTGTTCAAACTTTGTTCTGTTTCATATTGAAGAGGCGTATGCCTCGCGTATCAAACGCGTTGGACAATTAAAAAAAAAAAAAAAAAAGAAACGACTGGGTCATTCAGCTTTATGCTAATCACAAATTATTCTGCGCCACCACTGTGAAACCTAATTTTACAAGACTTATCTTGATGTTCCATGGCTTGGTTTCATTTGAACTAACTTGCTTTGTGTACATATATCATATGGTGTAAGCTGACGAAGATAGAAAGCCCCGCTTTAACGAAGCCGTACGAACGGACTTGCATGTCTAAGAATTGTGCTCCGGACTTGTGATGCCTATGGTTCCGTAAGGTTACACTGTCATCTCAAAATTGCTGCCCAAGCTGGCAGCTCGAACTATAACGGCCATGACTTGCTGTCTCGTGACGCCCCAAAAACGGCAGACATAAACGCGAGTGTCGCTGCTTAACGAGCGTGGAGGCTTCAGACAAACAAACAAACAAAAACTACGATTATCATTGTACCGAAAGTATTAGTGCTGAAGCACTAAAATCAGCCTTGTCATGTTGAGCAGCCGTATAATCTCAAATCAAATCATTTCTTTATCCTTTGAACAAAAAAAAAGGGGGGGGGGGGGGGGGGGAAGCCGCAAAAAGTTGACGGTCGCAGACGTCTTGTATGCATTATTTTCCACATTTGGTATAACTTGCACACATTGCGCAGATAAACAAACACCCTTGACAGAAGGTTGAAAACGCACTTTTACAACTGGTAGGTATTAGTAAACCTCATTTAGCGCCAGGGGGAAAATACATGTAAAAACGAATACAAAAATACATACATGGAAGAACATATAATCAAAAAGTGTCCTTAGTCTCCTTTGGGACAGTTTTATTACATCAGCCATATTCCTCTCTAATGTATTTATGACAGTCGGGAGACTAACTAACGGATTGTAAATAATAAATTGTTGGCGTAAACCACCTTTCTGTGCGGCGAGTATCATATAAGCATTATCTTTCTATTAATATTGCTAAGTCACTCAAGCGTACTAATTATTTTTGTAGCCTGAAGAAAAGACCTGAATAAATGATATTCATACAGACTGTATAGTACCTTAATAATTCGGTATCGTTGAAAACGTTGTGCAGTAGGCGTAGAAATTGAACATTCGCAATTATTGTGATGACAATTTTTTGTAACAAGAATATATTATCCAATTTTTTTGTGTGCAGTTGCCAATTCCAAATATGAGTGAATAAACTGAAAAAATTAACGTCTTATATAACAATATTTTTAAGTGTTCTCTTAGCATAAACCTGTGTTTGTTTATTAGTCCTATGGTTCTGCACAGTTTGCTACGAATATAAAATACATGGAGATCCGAACTTAAGTTGCTTGAAAAATGCACCGCTGAATCATTATATGAACCAAGTATTTCAACCCTTCAAGTTTCAAGTGTAATTCTAAGTAATGTAGCAACTCTGTTCTCAGGTAGGTAAATGATCAAATGATAGGCATTTGATTTTATTAAAATTTATTCTTAAGGTATTTGCATCCGTGCAAACCAACAGCTGAGCTAACGTTTCTTCGCATAATGTTTCAATATCTTTATAATTGTTATCTGTAACTAATAAAGTTGTTGCGTCGGCGTAACAGATGAGTTATACTTGTGATCTTACTACTACTGTGTATAAAGTATTATTATACAAGGAATAAAAGAAGCGGTCCTGAAAAGGTTTCTTGCAGTGCGCCTATGGTCACTGCTCTTAACGCTGATGAATAATCATTTACTGAGACATATTGCTTTCGGCATTTTAACGTAGGTGGCAAAACCATTTTAATATGCCACGCAGCGTGCACCATAAGCCTGTAGCTTGTTAATCAATCTATTATGACGTAATTATTCGAAAGCTTTTGGCAAGTCAAAGCAAAGCTAGCGTCGTTAAGCAATGATTTTTGATGTTTTGAATATTTAATTCTTTTCCTTAAACTAAAGCACCCCCTTTGAAATAGAGTTTTCGGAATCCACGCTGGCAATTAGGCAAAAAAGAGCGCTTATTAAACGGAAGCTGAAAGGGTTTTAAAATTGAATAAAATTATGTGGTTAGAAAGAAGTGGTATTGTTAGTTATGCATGTCAATTTTTTTCTGAAATTTGTTGATAGAAAAAAACATGAAATCACTTTTTTTAAAAACGCGCCACGGTCACGCCATGGTCGCTGTCTGGAGCAGCGGGGGCGGGACGCTGAAACTGGCGACCAGGCGGATATGACGTCCATCTTGAAATTCCGGCCAGCCGGCTAGGCCAGCCGCGAGATTCGCACGCGTGCTCCACTCCATCCCGCGCTTTAGTGATCGACGGACCAGCTCAGTCTGCTGTTGGCGGCGTTTGTTTTCTCCAATTCGGTTATTCTGTGCTGAAGGTTCCGCATGTTCAAAACATTCCAGGAGGTCAACCAGCAGATACGTTGCTGTTGCGGAGTAGCGCCCGTGCGCTTCGACGCCCTCCGGATAATGAGCCTCTTCTGCTCAGTTGTGAAATAAACGTCGTTGGATGTTCTAAAATTATTTTCCTCGTGTCATTAGAAAACAAACATTCTATGTGAGTACGTGAAGCGACAAGTGGCTATCAGCAGGCCTTTCCGTTGTGCGAATATTGGTGGTCCAGGCGACATGATGCTTCATAGTTTCCCAGAGGATAAGAAACGTTCAGTGCAATGCGTCTCTCTCATGAAAAGAAAAACGAAAATTCTTGCCTTTGAAATTCGCTGTATTTTGCAAGGATGATTTTCATGCCGATGACCGGGCATCGAACCTTGGCAGTGATTGTGGCTACTTGGCATTCCAATTAAATCAGAGCAAAAGCGTGGCTTTTTGGGCCTGTTGGTGCGTGAACATGCCGAGATTTCAGCGCAGAGCAGGGCAGGTTGTTCGTTTTTTCTTGTGGCCTGTCCTGCTTTGCGCTACAATTTCGCTAAGTCAGTGCAAGTGAAGTCCGGTGCCATTTAGTCGTTGTTCCCGCACTTAATTAGGTTAATACTGCTGTTGCACGGCTAGCTTCACCATCGTTATGCTTAACCGAGGATACCGAACTTAAAACGTGAGTCGCGGCTGGCTTGTTATACAGCTCGCCGCCATTCTCGGCTACGTCAACAGTTACCAATTAGGTACAGGAAACGATATGCATGATCGGTATAACGAAGCTTCATTTGCAATAGTCATTTATAATGTAGTGTCTGGAATGCTATGTGGCACGCGCGGCAACAGTGCGCTGAAGCATCGTCCGAAGGCAGCACTGCCTCCACATGCCGCTCCGGCCGCGCCCGAAACCTCTCCGTGGATACCTTACGCTATAGCGTCAAAAACAAAAGCGTGCTAGAATTTATTTTTATCATAAATAATAAGCCCAGGGATAACGGAAAGTGAAAAAGTAACCCTTATTGAGGATGATGACCTGTACCGAGATGCTGGTAGGAGTGGTAACTGCGATACACGCAAGTTTCTCTTCACAGCTATGTAGCAGCAGTCGCCAGTGCGTCGCGGCTCATCCGATCCTCTTGTATACTTTACCTCCTGTGCTAAGGTGATATCTTCATGTAATGATAATGAAATAATCATATCTTCATTTCATTGTGAGACAAAAGGATTGACAAAAATACCTTTTTACAGCGCGCTGCACATTACAGGCGCGCTGTAGGATACTTCTCCCAGCTAATCCACGGAATTCTTGGCAGCTCAATTTTCGCACAGAAGTGGCATTTTGTCGTTAGCATTTCTAATACCAAATTTGTTTTGTGTACTTGCCTGATTCATTCAGAATAAGAAACAGATGTCCTTATCGTATCCGGCGGCTGCGAAGCACCACAAGACGCTGCCCGAATGCTGGCACCGGAGATGCCATCTTGTGCTGCTTCCCCAACCCAGTCGCAGCAAGAGGCGATAGAAGGTTGTTGCAAACAGCGCAAGATGGCGCCATCAATGCCAGCGTTCGGAAAGCGGCTTGTCTTCCTTCGCCGCCGCCGAATACAATAAGGACATTTGTTTCTGATTGAACGCAAGTACAAAAAACAAATTTGGTATTAAAAATACCAACTACACAATGCTATTTATGTGCGAAAATTGACCTTCCAAGGATTCAGTGGATTAGCTGGGAGAAGCATTCTACAGCCCGTCTGTAATGTGCAACGCGCTGTATGAGTAGGCCGTTTACTTATAGCCCTGCTCAGTCTCAAAGCGTCGTCTACCGTGGCGTCGATGTGAAATACGGGCCTAGCGATCACCAGGGAGCAGCACCCGGCCTGAGCGCCCGCCCGCCGCGCTCACTGTCGGCACCGTTGCAGTGAGCTCGCAGCATCCGGTGTTGCAGGTTTTGCAAACTTATTTCATGCTGCGACAGGGACGATCATTTTTGGCGTTACGTTGAACAGCACACCGCCACGAAGACGGGATGGGCTGCAGCTGCAGTATGCGTGCCTTTGTCGTTGCGCCACTGGGCGATAGTCGAAGGCTGTATGAAGCGCTGTAGACCAGGATTGCACCCCATACAATGCCTATTTCATTTGTTGGTACTAAAACGTAATTAAATGCGTAAAAGGCAGTTGTTAAAGCAGACCAGCTCGTGCGCTTTTCGCATTCGCGTGCCGATTTCCGACTGGCGAAAATGTGCTGATTTCGCATTTCGCGGTCGACGTACTCAACAGCGTCTTTCGTAGCGCCGTTTTTTGGAACTGCAGGTTTTGCTCGAACGCGTACGGTATGTGTCCAAGTTGTTTTACATTGTTCGAATAACGAATAACGTTTTACATTGAGCTGTCAGGCCACCTGAAGCAACGCGCACGCAGCAACACTGCCGGCGCCGGCCGGGCATACCGAGAATGACGTCATGATGGGCCCGACCAGTTGCGGTCAACAGTGACGCTTGGTCCCGCTGGTGCTCGTTTTCATGTAAAAACTGCCGCTTGCGTTCATTTCTGCCATTTTTATGCATGATAGTCTTGTTCAGCAGATAAAAACTATAAAAAGCCGCACATAATTTATTTTTTCCGAAATATGTTGCAGCTACCCGTTAAGAAAACTGGAGAGTCGGATGTGGATGAGCTTTTCCATTGCTTTCTAATCTATATTGCTCAGCATTTTGAGTATAATTTCACTCCAATTTCAAACAATAACTTGACTTTCCCAGTTTGCATCTGTTGCGGAAAGACGCCTTGAAACAAAATTATGCTAAATATATGTTAATTTAACATATTCTGAAATTATGATGAATATGCAAATATACCTGAAATTATTTCGCGTCTGATGCGTTACTATCATTGAGGTATGTGGTAGGAGACTCGATCTCTTTTTCGTCACTTGCGGATAGGAAAATCGCATTTGAAAGAGGCACGATGCTTGCAGTGCAGCACATTGTCTTCCGATTTAGGATTCGAAAACTGGCGATTGAAAAAGCCGTTAAAACGGTTTATCTAATGCATATCCTCCTACTTCAACCCACTCGGGAGATATAGTCTTAATATGATTGTTTCGACAATTAATAGATATTAAACATACTGTTTTCTTGCACGTAAAAACAGAGCGGTGTATATCACACGAGAAGAGACCATGAACTTAAGTTCTTTTAGCTTTGTTGGTTTCCTTCACAAGCGCACTGAGCAGGCGTTTGAATTCCATAAATGTCTCTGAGAACCTTGGTATTCACAAATTCTTCATGAAGGCGCAATTAATAATTATGATATCTTTGTAGAGCCTTCATTTCCAGCTCCGTTCGGTATACTTTACGGCTCTCATTAGACACGATATAATCTCATATATATATATATATATATATATATATATATATATATATATATATATATATATATATATATATATATATATATATATATATATATATATATATATATATTGTAAAACAGGTATTGGGCTCCGATATGTTCAGCGCCTGATGCTTTGAAGAGAACGACAATCATGTTCAACGCGCGTGACGGTCAGGAAAGAAGACGACAACGAAGCTCTCTCTCCGACGCTCGGGCGTGCGCTTACAGAAGTGCAACGACTGATCGCAGAACGTTCCGTTGATTGTTGACGGCGTAGCGCCCTGTTTAAGGACTCCTATTACAAGTGGTGGAGGTGCGGGGTAAGATTGTACATCGGCTCGCGTGTATACTTGTAGGGACGAGGGCCACGATTGCGGCACAAACGAGCCACATGGCCGGCGACTCCACAGGCGTAGCAAATGGGTCGGTTGTCTTGTGTGCGTCAGGGGTTGGAAGGCTGTGGCTGTAATCGACGGCGGAGAACCGGACGATAAGGGGGGATTGTACTCTGCGGAGGTTGCTGATGTCCCTGAGGCTCGTATAGGAGGGGAGGCCGTCTGTATACAGGGGCGACAGGGGGTGGTGGCCGCACCAAAACATCAGCGTACGTGAGAGGAGCCGCCACCTTCTGACGACTCCGCCAATCCTGCGTCATTTCGACCCTTCTTGTCCCACGGAAATCCACACTGATGCCAGCGGCGTCGGCCTCGGCGCAGTACTTGCTCAGCGGAAGTCTGGCTTTGATGAGTACGTTGTCGCTTACGCCAGTCGGACCCTAACAAAAGCTGAAGCAAACTATTCCGTCACCGAGAAAGAGTGTCTCGCTATCATCTAGGCAATAGCAAAATTTCGCCCCTACTTGTATGGCCGTTCTTTTGATGTCGTCACCGATCATCACTCCCTCTGCTGGCTGTCTTCTGTGAAAGATCCTTCTGGTCGACTTACCCGCTGGGCTCTGAGGCTCCAAGAATACAATATTAACGTCATCTATCGCCCTGGCCGTAAACATGCCGATGCTGATGCTCTCTCACGTTCTCCATTGCCGTCTGAAGCCACTCCTGCTATATCCGTCCTACATCCCACCGACATGCCCACCGATATGACTTCCGAGCAACGCAAAGACGCATGGATCGCTTCACTTTTGGATGTTTTATCTGGCTGCGCTTCACGACCTCCTTGCCGCGCTCTCCGTCGCCAGTCTCACCATTTCGCCATCAGAGACGAGCTCCTCTACCGTAGGAATTACCTTCCGGATGGTAGAAAGTGGCTGCTTGTAATTCCGACCCATCTGCGCTCTGTGATTTGCTCCCATTACCACGACAATCCCCAGTGTGCCCACGCAGGCTTATTGAAAACCTTCACTCGCCTGCGACAGCGGTACTACTGGCGTGGGATGTACCGTTATGTTCGTCGATTCGTCCAGTCCTGCCAAGAGTGTCAGCGCCGAAAACACCCACCTCGCCAGCCCGCCGCTCCTCTGCAGCCGCTGACCTGCCCAGCTCATCCCTTCGAGCGCGTTGGAATCGACCTGTACGACCCGCTTCCTAGCACATCAACAGGCAATCGCTGGATCATCGTTGCAATTGATCATCTCACACGCTACGCCGAAACGGCGTCTTTGCCATCATCTACAGCCCAAGACATTGCCTCCTTCATCCTCCATAACATCATTCTTCGCCACGGGGCTCCCAAAGAATTGCTAAGTGACAGAGGTCCTGCCTTCCTTTCTGAAAATGTTGAAGCTGTTCTGAGAGAATGCAAAATCGTTCATCGCGCCACCTCCGCGTACCATCCGCAAACAAATGGAATGGTTGAGCGTTTTAACCGCACCATGGGCGACATGCTGGCAATGTATGTCGCTTCCCACCACTCCAACTGGGACCGCGTTCTTCCATTCGTCACATTCGCTTATAACTCGGCCACTCAAGCAACCACAGGATTCTCGCCATACTCCCTTCTCTACGGTCGTGAGCCCTCTTGTTCCATGGACACCATTCTCCCTTACCGACCGGATTCTTCCGAATTCACGACTGTTTCACAAGCTGCAACTTATGCCGAAGAATGCCGCCAGCTTGCCCGGTCCTTCACTTCTCACGCCCAGCAACTGCAGAAAACCACCCGAGAACAATCTGCACTTCTTCCTACTTACCGTACAGACTCTTTGGTCTGGCTATGGGTGCCTTCCTCCAGTCCCGGCCTTTCATTCAAACTTATGAGCAAGTATCAGGGCCCCTACCGTATTGTCAAGCAAACATCCCCCGTCAACTACCTCATCGAACCCCTTACGCCGTCCACTGACCACCGTCGCCGCAATCGTGAAATAGTACACAGTAACCGCCTGAAGCCTAACTACGACCCTGCCATCGTCACATCGCCATAATCCGCCAGGATGGCGTCTTTTCGCCCGGGGGAAATTGTAAAACAGGTATTGGGCTCCGATATGTTCAGCGCCTGATGCTTTGAAGAGAACGGCAATCATGTTCAACGCGCGTGACGGTCAGGAAAGAAGACGACAACGAAGCTCTCTCTCCGACGCTCGGGCGTGCGCTTACAGATCGCAGAACGTTCCATTGATTGTTGACGGCGTAGCGCCCTGTTTAAGGACTCCTATTACAATATATATATATATATATATATATATATATATATATATATATATATATATATATATATATATAATCTCATTAGATTATATATGGTAAACAATATATTCATGAATACCGCATAGGCTCCAATCAGCACTGATAGACACGCTTTTCCACCTAACCTTGTTTATTTGAAAAAAAAAAAAAGGAAAAAGATACGAAACCGCATCTGCGAGAAATATGCCTTCAATGTGGTATTGGAAACGGCCTTATCACTCAAAGTTATTTTTGTCCGTACCACTCTCAATGCTCCATTTCTTTTGCATTCCACCTTAAAACTCGCATTACAATCATATTTTGGCCCCATGTTGTTGCCAACAGAGCATACTATCGACGGTGTCAAGCGCATTTCCTGAGCCGTGGGTGCTGGTTATTCATAGCAATAAACAGAAGAAAACACAGACATTTCATAATTTTATTGTGACGTGACCGGAATGAAGAGCGCATAATGGACGGGGACGCAAGGAAAGAAACGACCAAGCCTGAGTTCTTTTCCTTGTGTCCCCGTCCATTGTGCGCTGTTCATTCCTGTCATGCACGACAAGCATGCCTACACTGACACGTTAGTGAGCTTCTATTATAACTTTTCATTTGTTTTTAGCGGATAGGTTGAACATATACTTTTTTGTTTCTGCCACATTTACGTGCGCATGCTACAAATTATGAATAATTTCTAGCTCTACAGGTTGTTCTTTTAAACGGGCAGGCTTTGACAAGTGCCATCGCAAGCAAAAATTTGATCTCCCTGCCACTGTGCTCCAGCTAACGCATACAGCCTGAAGATGCCACCTGATAAAAACTCTTGGTATTGCGCTTGTGTCGTTGCCAGGATTGACTCGTCAGGGGGCGCCCGAGTGCAGTATGCCATAAGGTCCCTTTATATGGCCTTTAGTATGCCATAGTTCCGCATGAGCTGGCGACGGCCTTGTACCTTGTCCCTCCGATAATGCATAGAGTAAAAATCTGCAGTCTGCCAGAGTCGGCGGCGAATATACCAGCAGGGCCCGCAGACAGCACTAGCTGGCTGCTCGGATAGACGAAGATTGGTAGATAAATAACAGGGGGGACGCGAAGCTAAATCGAAATCAAACAAGGGTATTTAAAGATAACCCATATCTAAAAGTCGTGTATATCACACGAAAAGAGGCCATGAAATTAAGTTCTTTTAGCTTTGCTGTTGATGTTGAAGAGTTATCTAAGTTAAACAGCATAAAAAAGAAAGGTTGAATATGGTGATGACTATCATCACGCCGTTTCAAAACGGACGCTCTTTACATACATACATACATACATACATACATACATACATACATACATACATACATACATACATACATACATACATACATACATACATACATACATACATACATACATACATACATACATACATACATACATACATACATACATACATACATACATACATACATACATACATACATACATACATACATACATACATACATACATACATACATACATACATACATACATACATACATACATACATACATACATACATACATACATACATACAAGCTCGGATGTCGTGGCCACCTTCGAGTGCCACCGCGTACAGGTGCCGTTATTAAGGATTAGTCAAACGAATTCACTGCTCCGGTGTTTCTCACCTTCACCTAACTGCACTGCCAGATGTACGATCTCGCTTGTCACGTTGGCTGTGTGGCAGAGAGCAGGAGGCCGAGACTCATTGGTTGGTTAGTTGATGTAAGCATGTAATCAGAAGACATGTAAAATAGCCGCTACCAATGTACAGTGAATACACTTAGTTTAAACACAGTCCGCTAAACACAAGCCAGTATTGAAATACACGCTACAACGGTTATCAGTGCAACCATCTAGCGTCAAGCTGGCGATGCGTGCCGCTATGAAACATTGCCGTAGCCGAGCGCATGTTGCTGCTGCGATGGCCAAGTTTCAGGTGTCAGGCTGGGTTCTACGTCCAGCGGTGACATCAATTTATCCATGACCAATGAATTTTTAATCTGAAAAATTACAACTGGTATAACTTTAACTGTTGGTTTCGATGACAAGCATGCCGCAGCTCCCGGGAGATATCCGACTGAGATTTTCCTGAATGTTACTACATATATTACACTTCAGTTCCTTAATAGGGTGCAGTAAACACTGAAAACATAATACGAGAAAATCGAAGAAGGGAACCGTCTTCGTTTTGAGCCATCTTCGGAGATATGAGATGGTTCTCTGGTTTTTACGAGGAATGCTCTTTATAAACTTTCGTTTTCTGGAAATATGGGAAACTTTTTCAAGTTAATTCAACACATGAATAAAAGTCAGCTTTTCATCTCAACCTTATGGAAGGGACATCAAAGGAACAGGCTATGTATGAACCGTTCGCGGCAGCAATATTCAGCTTCGAAAAATGTCACTGCCGTTGCAGAACTCAATTTACATAACTCCGAGGGATCTTCGTGGGGAGCGCGCGGATCGTAGAGACGATCCGCTTAAAACGCAAGTCATGGTGAAGCATATGCAGAAAAAGTAGCGATAAACTCAACAGCTGAAGTAGGTCCTTCAGCTTTTTAGGGGAGTCCTAATTACTGAGTGCGAGTTCTGAACAAACTCTAAAAGCAGTAATTTATCATGCATTGAATTATTGCACCATTGCTACCGATATGAGTAGTGTAAATTTTGAAGATTTTCAGGAAAAAAGGTTTCTGAACGTAACCTTTCACATATTCAAAAATATCACGAGACTAGAACAATCTATACATCTGGAGACCATTTGTTTTTTCGCCAGGCGTTTAGTTCATTGCTCTTAATTTTCAAAAACGCGCCTGATTGGCATTTTTATGGCAATCTGACTTAATTTTGTCAGCGTGGGACAAACTTCAGAACCAAAATTTTGCTATACATCGCAAGCTTAGGTAAATTTCATTATTCCATTCATAAAAGTATCTTAAAATATTCCGCAGTTACTTCGCCATTAATTTATAAAACGAAGCACTATTGTTTTCTACTTCAATTTTCCCAAGCATACTTAGCTTAGATTACTCCCATCACCATGCGCAGAACAGCAGCTCGTAGTATCCCAGTTTCTTCACAATCACAACTGATGGCGAAGAAAGCTCGACTTGAGCTCCCTTAAATATTTGCTTCTGCGCACTTCCAGTGCACTTCCAGAGCGAGAATACCCAATGGTCGCTAACGGGGGTAACGAATAGGATTTCAAGGAAAGGGAAGCGTAACAGGGTACGGCAGAGAATTAGGTGTGAGGATGTGGCCAAGAAGTTTGCAGGGATCAAGTGGATGCAGCTAGCACAGGAATATTGGAACGACATTCGCCTTGCAGTGGGTATAGTCCTACTGGTAGTGGCGATGATGGTGATGATGATGAGACTCTAGAGTCGCACACAGCTTGGAGGTATTTTCAGTATGGCGCCTCAAGGTCAAAACCGTAGAGAAAGGTGCACATGTCGTCATATCTTCTTATCCCTCACAATTTAGCAATGACTTTGCCAACAGTCATTTATGCCCCTCCTTCGCTGTATGCGTTAGAGATGCGCTGAGCGCAGCTATACGAATTTCGTGTAAAGCTGTGCTTTCTTCGTATGTCTCCTTTTGCATCTTGTTCCAGCCCAAGAAAGGCGAACTCAAACCCACCCCGCTGTGCCGGACGCCAAGCAAAAGGAGGAACAACCGGCCGAAGAAGGCGGCGCCAAACAAGAACAGACAGGCTGCTGTCCTCCATTAGTGACTCTGGCATGCGCCCTATCTGCTGCTCTCCTAGCGATACTTCCAGCTGCTGTATTAATTGGTCTTCGGTTAAGGACGAGATACTACCGTACGTATTCACCTGGCATCTTTCTCACATACTGGGAGTTTTTCATTACCTGAATTTCACATGTGATTAGAGCATACAGCAGAATGAGGGAGAAAAGGTAATGTCTTGTGTGTGCAACACTGGTACGGCAGCTCAATACACATGCATACATTTGTTAGTCTAACAAAAATGGTCCTCGCCTGTTCCACGTTTGTGCGCTCATAAGGCCTTAAAAGGGTTGTCAATATTTCACTTTTTAATTGAAGTAATGAATATATTTATTTTGACGTCATCTGAGAGCACCTTCATATGAGGCGCCAATACTACGCGAATAAGCTGCAATATTTTACGAGGTTTGCTATAAAACATTGCAGCACTAATTCTGTATGCGCATAGGCGGACATACATTCATTACTTCCTACTTTCAAATGGCATTTAGGTAGTATACCACGCTGACTATCAAATATCAACGCAGCAAGGCTTGCGGCTGTGGCAGGGAACGAGCCGCGCGCACTGCGTGCAGCAACATGCATGGGTATTTTACGTACAGAGAATTGCTCACATCTAATGGGCGCGCTAAAAAGCTTCTTGTGGTTATTCTTTTTTGCATCTACTATGCTACTGTTATTCCGCTAATGGACATTAAGAAGATAAGAAAAGAGACGCAGAGAGCGTAAAAGTTGCTTAAATTTAACGAGGAAAAATGTTACCTCCAACTACCAGGACTTTCTTTTTTGCCCATGAGAACTGCCAGCTATGGTAATATTATTCGTTATTACCCATGTCCCACACTACGGTAGCTGTTTTGTTGCTGCAGTGTTGGAAGAATTTGAGCACTTACATGTTTCCTAGAATCGACACTGTCTTCATTCAGTGCGCATAGAGGGGCAACAGTTGAATACATGAAATGTTAACGGCGACAGTGCAGACTTGCTTGCACTGTCTTGGAGGCAGCGTTTCCTTGTTTTTTTTTTTTGTGTTTTTTTTTTGTGCCGGGCAGCTATAGAGCCTTTCTATAAAAGGCTGAGATTGGTCGCAGCCGCGACGGCTTGGTAAAAAATTGTGCACGTGTGACCTTCTGGTGCATTCGTCTCTACAAATGTCTCCAAAAAACATGCAGTTTTGGCTCTTCCAGTCGACTTGAGATATCGGCTTTGTAATTTCATGCTAGTTGGGATTGCCACAATATCCGACGATGCATCCTCTTTCTCTTCCTTGGCAGTTGGATCATTGCTGTGGATCCATGTATTTGCTGCCCTACTTAATGCGACCCTACTTAATGAGACCGTATACTTAATGAGCACGGATATTTTTGTCTGGAATTTGCAGCTTTTAAGGGCTTCTGAGCTCAAAGGACTCTGCACGGATAATATATGCCGTTCACGTCGCTCCGCTGTCCCTTTGTAATTGAGCGAATCTTTTCAGGCACACTGCCACTGCGTCCCACATCAAATAATGCTGGGAATGAGTGCCGTGCGATTTGTTTGTTGATATTACTGCATGGTGTCAGAGGTCTGAAAACGGCGCCACTGCTTGAGAGAGCCCCTTTCCGTTTAAATGTCTCTGTCACCTCCGGGAAATATGAACTGATTTTATAGACATCTGCAGCTGACGTGCGGTACAAAAGGAGAATCTCATTGGTATCTCTGAAGTACTAACCGAAAGCTCCAAATCCTTAAATTTCGTCTGTCAAAGTCGCAGTAAGCCGGAGAGTAAAATGTCCTTCTTTTTTTTTTTATTACAAGGGATAATGAAAGAGGCATTGCAAAGTCCCAGTTGCTTTTAACGATAGCACATGCGGTGTATTGAGCTTGACCGCATGGTTACGGTTATGGGTACAGAAGCATAGCTATAAAAGGATCGCAGAATTGGTCCTGGCAAAGCCGTTGATTTGAAGATGATTCCTTTGCTACCATCTGATATAGCGGAACTGCTACAGATGAGGAGCCACTAGTATGGATGCTCATGATATTAAAGTGACATATGAGTATGTACAAGGTGCTGTAATTAGAAACTAGTCTGGGGTTCAAATGGAGATGCCCATGAAAACAAGTGACAAAAGACAAGCGCCAATTTCCAGCTGTTGTTTTGTCGCAACTGCCGCGTCAATATATTCTTATTTGTCCTGCTAAAAAGAAAGCAAAGAGTGTCTTTGATAGCTGCAAGAAAACACGCAAAGAACGCATAGCCATATCTACCTCCCGTATTGGACAAATTAGGGTAAAAAGAAGAACCTTGAGGCAAGGAACGAAATTGTTTTGCTTAGCAGTGCTACTGAAGGATCGCTTATATATGCCTGTATTACCTTCTCGAGATATCGCAGAGGCCTCGACCAACTTTCTGCAAATGTTGTTGCTGTGCTAAAACAAAGTTTAGGATAAAATTAATGAACAGATAAATATATAAGGAATAGAAAAATTATAGGCACTGAAGAAGAGAACTAGCTGTACATACATAGGAGAGTGCTACGGAACAAAGACACAATAAGAAGACACGACAGTACCCGCACTGCGTTGCGTGTTTTATTCTCGTGTCCTTTTTCTATATCGCTAAGTTATTTTATTGCAAAAAAACAATGTACCGCCTAACCAATACAGAGATCCTTGTTGAACATACACAGTGGAGTGGGGGATTTTAGAACAATAATTCGACATGAGAACTAATCACGTTCCGCTGTATCATGGTGGTTACGGCGCTTCATTGTTGATGCTGAGGATGTGGATTCGATCCTGGTCTAGGCGGTCGCTTTTGAATGCAGAAAAACTGCCAGCCGTCTATGAACTGTTCGCTGTGTCTGTGTATTGTGGAGCCCTCTATTATTGCATTCTCATAGCCCGCGCCTCTTTAGGACGCTAAACAACGCGTCATACCATAAAGTAACGCACCTTATCGTATCGTGGCGCACCATATCATTTCATTCAATACCTTAGCATATCATACTGCACATTACCTTGTCAATGCGTTTGAATGAACTTAAGTGGTCAACATTACTCCGAGGCCCTCCAATACGGCGTTCATCATGCTGCCTTGAGAAACTAATCTAATACCATGCCTTACCAAGTGGCAGATATACACAAGGAAAGCTCGGTTAACGATTGAACGCTAGAGTAGACGCAGAGAAATGTTCTGATAGGTCGGTGAGTGCTTACAAAAGAACTTGTTAAAAAAACGGACTAATATTTTATGCATTATTGACAAATTGTATAGAAATTCTTAAGCTATAGCGTAAGGGCGTCGTGTTGCAGAAAACCCAGTGTCGTCATCAGCGTCGCCAGTAAATGCGTCGCTCGTGGCCGAATAATTCCGAGACCGAATGATCCCAAGATGCAACAATTCAAGTGGAGATCACTGAGTGGGAGGAGCGAAGTACAACGTAACGCGCCACGCGATTCCTGGAGGCTCGCGGCATCGGCGGCGGTGACTCTGCTGCAGGCGAGGCGTCAGTGGGCAGCTGGGGCTGGCTCTGTGAAGACGTGACAACCTCTTTGCCGACAAGGCGTCATAAGCAGAGCACTCGCGCTCTATGGCATTAGGGCATCCAATAACAGTCCCACTGAGGCGCTACATGTATGCCATGTTGTCTTTTACATAATGATTGTTAACTGTGATAAACCGAACAGTGTCCGAGTGAATTTTCGTTGTTCTTCTCGAAATTAGGTTCTTTTCGGTGACTTGAAGACGTGGCAAATTGCACCACAGGTGCGCCCCGTCCAAGACGTTGATCAGAGACGACGAAATATGGATAACGACACTTCAGAGTTACAAAGAGATTAACTGAAGTTTATATACAAAACTTTACAATATTTACAGCAAGGTTAGGCAAAATATACATGGATCTGGCTAGCTCGGCCTAGCCGAAGATGTACACATCAAGCCATAGCTCAGAACATCAGACTGGTCTCTCGGGCTTGGTTTTAAGCCCTCCGTGTCCAGCCCACATTTCAGTTGCGTCCAATCGCCACGAACTTCCACATGATTGGTTCGTGGCCACGTGCAACTTCAGCAGTTTGAGTGAAACCCTTTCCCCACAACGAAAGAAATAAAAACACAAAACACAAAATGTCACATGCTGTCCAAATTCCACTGTACACCTTGCCGCGTTCTCGCGTCAAGATCATCAAAGCAAATGAGCAGGGTCGTTAGCGGACCGCCGCCGTTTCTCGCCCCCGCTCTTCGTAGAACTTGTAAAGTCCGTGACCTCCGGCTTAGCGGCGGCGCGCCGAAAAGACGCCCGGTCAACCGGTCCTCCCGCGGACGTCTTCCCCTTTGTTCAACGTTCCCCATCACTCTTCCCCTGGCGCCGAACGTCACCTTTCTGTCTGGACGCGGCGTGTCTATGAACGGACGTTTCAACCGCGACGGCGGTGTCGTGTCGGCTCATATGAAAAGCATACTGCAGGTATGCACAAAGCAGCTTAACTTTCCCCTCTTGGGGCTCGATCGCCTGTCAGCCGCCCGGTGACACTCGTCACTCTAATGGCATTCCCTGCTTTATCCGGTGATTCGCGGCGCCTACTCGTCTGCATGCAGCTAGCACAAATTCATGCTACAAGCAAACCTACCACGAGGTACTGAGTACATAGCCGCTAATCAGGGGGTGCCTAGCGATACCTTACACGCCCCTCCCAAGATTTTACAAGGGGCCCAAATGACACCTTTAAAATTACAACCAACAAAAGGTATCGGCGTACGTCACGAAACTCCCCTGAGGGTGGTGAACGTAGCTCTAGAATGTAACCACTGTTACAGCTTCACACATGCACTCCAACAAAACCTTGCTGGGTGAGAAACACAGATAGTATGCACACACACAAATGCATGACACTTGTTCGAAGTCCAAGTTCGTGCGCGGCGTTCAGTTCACACTTTCACGCACGTACCCGTACTGCTCGCGAACAGCACACACAACTCAAGTGCATGCAATAAAGGGAAACACTGGAAAATTCGGTTGCTTGCATGTCGACATCAAACACTGGCATCATAAGGCTTGCAGCCCGTCCGTCACGTGTTCCACACAGCTTCACAGTGTCCCCCACGTCACACCTCACTGAGCCTTGTCAGCATCAGACGTTTCCTCCCTTCCCTGCATCCCGGCGCAATCACCACTGTCTGTCTCCCAGTTTTCGTTTGGTAACCTGGACAGTGCGTCGGCGTTGCCGTGAGCGCTTCCCTTCCGGTGTTCCACCACCACATTATATCTTTGCAGGGCAAGTGCCCAGCATGTCAACTTTACGCCTTGAGGGGTGGTCCGGGTGAGAAAAGAGAGGGGGTTATGATCAGACACCACCGTAATCTGGGCACCGAACAGCCAGAGATCGAACTTTCCCAGCCACCAAATCACTGCGAATTCCTCTATCTATATAAAGTTGACCATCACCTCTGGGTCTCCGTGAATCGACGACTCGCAAAAGCGATCGGTCGCTCCAAGCCATGTTCCGCGCATTTAGCGAGACAGGCTTCTGCTGCCACCGCTGAGGCATCTCTGAACAGTCAAAATTGCTTGCACGGTTCTGGCATCCCAAGGGTAACGGCTTCGCAGAGCGCCGTCTTGAGTTTTTGGAACGCGCTTTCGGCTCTCGCAGACCATGATATTGTGTTCGGTATTTTTGTCCCGTCAGTTCCATCAACAGCGTTCCGACCTCTGCACAATTAGGCACGTAGCCCTTGTCGTATTCGCAGAACCCGAGCACTTTACGAAGCTCCTTTTTCGTTTTCGGCGCCTTCAGTCTCTTAATAGCTGAAAACTTGTCGGGAACGGCAGCATGGGTTCCCGACTCAACCACTTGGCCCAAACAACTGATTAATCCTTTCGCTACCTGGCACTTTTCCGGTCTAACCTTACAGTTTTCTTTCTGCTGACGCTCGGACCTCGTTTGACATCCGTGGCAGCTGTTGCAGTACTCACGCACGTCCTTTTCAATACCCGGCCAATAAACGTGGTACTTAATCCAAGCTTTTGTTTTTCGGATTCCTAGATGTCCACCCCGGCTAGCTTCATGAGCTAATTTTAGGACTTCTGGACGCCGAGATTTCGGGAGCACCAGCTGCATTACTTGTTCTCCAAGCAACTTTTCCTTATGATAGAGCAAGTCATCTATCTCTGCCATGCCTCCTCTCCCTTCCCGACTGTTGTTCCAAGCTTCTATCAACGTGAGGTCACTCTTTTGCTCCTTCTGGAAAACTGAATACGCGCTGCTCTCTCCGGCTGTACTAAGAGCCGTGTCTTCAGTATCTCGAGCACCGCCTTTTGTTTCCTTACTGGTTACCGTCTTTACTTCCTGTGCGATAATGACCCCATAGGCTGCTCCTCCCTGCGCGCCTGGCACCAGTTCTGTCAGGTCAACTTTCATCTGGTCTGTGGCTTCTGCCTTACTCGCTGCTACAAAGCCTTGCTTATCATCTTCGTCTCTAAGGGACTCCCAAGCTTCCTCAGAGAGTAAGCAATCTGTCCCCGACCCAAGTTTGTCTGTCAGGGCGCACACCACCGGTACTGCCTCTTTAATGTCGGCGAAAATACCCGAGTCGCGGTTTATCGTGAAGGGAACACTAGCAAGTTTGGCCTGCACCTTCTCCCCGAAAGCCGATATCAACTCGATAGCTCCACATGGCTTAACCAACTCTGGCGGTACTATGCTCTCGCGCACTACTGTGATTTCGGCCCCAGTGTCGAGAATTGCGTTAATCCGTCGGTTCTGGCATGCCAAAGAAATCGGCTTCAATTCGCTCATTGCGACAACTCCGTCCTGCGTCGCTACGCGTGCCGAGAGTTTTTCCCCTTTTGTGTGCGGCGCTTTCTGCACTGTTGGTCCCCCGCCGTGTGGGCAGTCAGCCCTTCTATGCCCCATTGAGCCGCACGAGAAGCACCCTTTGTACCTCTGCTTTACGTCTGGCCGCTGCTCGGTTCCTGTCTCTCGCTTAGGGGGGCCCGCGTCTCGCCTTCCTTCTCGCCCGCCAAAGCCTCCCGCGCCTCCCGGTTCACGCTTTTTGACCGCGCTATTCTTTCCTTGGGCCTCTTCAAAATTTTGCAACAATGTGGCAAGCTCTGGTGCTTTCTTCCACCTTTCACCTTCTTGCAAGGTTACATAGCGAAGGGCGTCTTCCGACAGTGTGTTTTTTAACTGGTCGGCCACTAGCAATTCAGCCAGCTCCTCAATCGTTTTGGCTCCCCTTGCATCTGCATAGAAGTTAAAATAACTCTGCAGGCGGGTTGCGAACGCTTTCCAGCCTTCGTTGGGTAATTTTTGGGACCCCATGAATCGTCTGCGGTACTCTCCTGCAGAAAGTTTAAGCTCTTCCAAAACCACTTTCTTCAGAACCTCATACTCGCGATGCTGTGCCGGTGTCAAGCGCGTTGACAGGAACTGAACTTTTTCCGCAACTAGCGGGAATACAATATGGCCCCACAAGTCCCTTGGTACTGCGTAAGCCTCTAGCGTGTGTTCGACGGACTCGAACCAGACCGGAACTTCTGCCTCTGCCGGGAACTTCGGGATCGCACCGGATAGCCATTTTGAGTAGCGACCGAACTCAGCGCGAGCGTCGTTTCTCTCCACAACAGCGGCGTTCTTCGCCGCGCTTCCTTCCTTACTTGCTTTAAATTTTGCTAGCTCAAGCTCAAGTTCGAGAGCTCGAACTCTCAGTTCCTCCCTTTTCACCTCCATAGCCGTCTGGCTATCGGTAATCTCAGTCACGGATAAACTGTCCTCAGTTACCACCGTCTCATCTGTAGCGCTCATTTTCCCCGCCTTTCGCCTGTCCCGGTTTAAATGTGCGAACCGGGTGTTCATGCACCCCTCGGGATCCTACACAGACAGTAATGCCTACGCCAAAATGAAGGGCAAAGAGGACTCACTCGCTTGTCGGAGCAGAAGTTGGCTTCCGACCTTCGTCGCCTCTCCCTTGTCCTTCCTACTGTCGTTGTCTCCAGCCTCCTTGTAGCCGATGATCAGGATCGCGATGCCTGCAGCCGGTCCTGATGACGCGCCGCTGCAGCTCCCCTTCGGGATCTTTGTTTCAGCAGCCGGTCCTTTTGACGCGCCGCTGCTTGCTCCAGATCAAGCCCTTGGTGCCTGCAACCGGTCCTCTTGACACGCCGCTGTACGCTTCACCTCGGGATCTTGGTTTCAGCAGCCGGTCCTTATGACGCGCCGCTGCTTGCTCCAAATCAAACCATTGGTGCCTACAGCCGGTCCTTGTGACGCGCCGCTGCACTCTTCACCTCAGGATCTTCAGCAGCCGGTCCTTTTGACGCGCCGCTGCTCGCCTCAGCGGTAGCCTCCTGGCTGCCGCTGTCCTTGCTGCTGCTTCTCTTGTCTGCTCTCCTGGAATGCCGCTTCCCTCCTGCGTCTGGGTTGCAGGAACGTCGTCGTCTCTCCCCTGTGCTCCCACAGGATCCTCGTCGACTGCGCCAGTGAATTTTCGTTGTTCTTCTCGAAATTAGGTTCTTTTCGGTGACTTGAAGACGTGGCAAATTGCACCACAGGTGCGCCCCGTCCAAGACGTTGATCAGAGACGACGAAATATGGATAACGACACTTCAGAGTTACAAAGAGATTAACTGAAGTTTATATACAAAACTTTACAATATTTACAGCAAGGTTAGGCAAAATATACATGGATCTGGCTAGCTCGGCCTAGCCGAAGATGTACACATCAAGCCATAGCTCAGAACATCAGACTGGTCTCTCGGGCTTGGTTTTAAGCCCTCCGTGTCCAGCCCACATTTCAGTTGCGTCCAATCGCCACGAACTTCCACATGATTGGTTCGTGGCCACGTGCAACTTCAGCAGTTTGAGTGAAACCCTTTCCCCACAACGAAAGAAATAAAAACACAAAACACAAAATGTCACATGCTGTCCACATTCCACTGTACACCTTGCCGCGTTCTCGCGTCAAGATCATCAAAGCAAATGAGCAGGGTCGTTAGCGGACCGCCGCCGTTTCTCGCCCCCGCTCTTCGTAGAACTTGTAAAGTCCGTGACCTCCGGCTTAGCGGCGGCGCGCCGAAAAGACGCCCGGTCAACCGGTCCTCCCGCGGACGTCTTCCCCTTTGTTCAACGTTCCCCATCACTCTTCCCCTGGCGCCGAACGTCACCTTTCTGTCTGGACGCGGCGTGTCTATGAACGGACGTTTCAACCGCGACGGCGGTGTCGTGTCGGCTCATATGAAAAGCATACTGCAGGTATGCACAAAGCAGCTTAACTTTCCCCTCTTGGGGCTCGATCGCCTGTCAGCCGCCCGGTGACACTCGTCACTCTAATGGCATTCCCTGCTTTATCCGGTGATTCGCGGCGCCTACTCGTCTGCATGCAGCTAGCACAAATTCATGCTACAAGCAAACCTACCACGAGGTACTGAGTACATAGCCGCTAATCCGGGGGTGCCTAGCGATACCTTACAGTCCGTGTCTGTGTGGGCAAGTGAAACCGATGACGAGAGGATTTAACGCTGCCGCATCATACACTTAAGAGCAGAGCTCAACTGTTTCTAAATTTTTCTCTCCGAATAATAGAAGACAAGGGAGAATATTTGTATGCTTTAAAAAAAAAAGCTTTTCCGCTGCTCCATCCTAAAGGAATGTAAATGGCTCATTTCCCATATTTCTGATGTTGAACAGCTAATGCACGGTGATAATATACACGAGTAAACCGCCTCAAGTGAAACGACTTTTGTTAATTAAGCGGTAGCGTACAGCCCGGGCTAGGTTGCATAAAATATGATGTTCTGCCAAGAAACCACAAAACCCAGTCCAAAATTTGAGGGAAAGGTCCAAACGAAGCGAAAACGGCTGACGAGGTTCCTGCAACACAGGCGAACAAGGAGACAATAAAGTAAATTGGGGTTAATTAGTGCGGATACTGGGGTCGACCTAGGGCCCTTTGGTTGCGAGGCGAACACTCCACACATAGACTATAAGCTTTTTTCTTTAATTCCTTCTTAGACAACAATTCAGACAATACAAGCACAACTAAAACACGTCATATCAGGCAGGCGTGGCGAAGTTAAATGTTTTTTTAATTTTGACCAAATTCTCAAGGCCGGTCATTCATTGTGGCGACTTGATTTCTCCGGTGACACATTTCGGCAAAACATGTTACACTCGCTAAAAAAATTTCATGGTCAGAACGAACAAAAAAGTCTGCAAATCGCGCCGACTTCCTTGTCTACTACAGGGTGTGTATGACCAAGAGCATGAATATGCGATACGGTGTGTCATCAACAACCTCTACCACTAAATCTTTGATTTCTTAAGGGTAACTGCTGGTTGACTTTTCAGTGCGCGTTGTAAAATGCTATAGAGAGAGATCGGATCCCAACACTTAATAAATACACGTTCAATGAATTCTGTTCTTTATTTTTTTTGCTTCAAAGGCAATTTACTGTCCAGGGTACGAAAACTGATTCTGGAGCTATGTTTTGACTGAAAGGGTACTTGTGTGCAACTTGACAAAGAAAGTTTTAACAACGCTCTTACCGGCATCATTTTTACTTTTCTTAAAACGTGATCTCCTGCACCCCCTCAGTACACCGTTCTCTGTAGGCAATATGACCTGAATTAACATTATACAACTTCATTTTAGTAACCAAAGACAAGTAGCCTAGTGAAAACCGTGCCTTTAGTGTGATATATGACACGATTTCTTGCAGATAGTCGCTTACACCACGATTCACAAAACTACTATAGGTACCAAAGAAGTCAGGTAAAGATTTGTCTAGTCGAACATTTAACATCGTATGCAAAATACCATCACTTTTGTCTCGTAAGAAAAGAACTGTGATGCAAATAGTGTAACAAGCAAATTTGATAAGCCAAGTCCTCCTTTGCGAACAGATCGAAACACATTTGAGCGACTAACCTTCTCCCGATTCAAACCCCAAATAAACACGGCAAAGGATTTATTGCATGTTCTTACGTAACATAAGATGAGCTTGTAATAGATATAATATCTTTCCGATAAAATATATATTAAACACTGCAGCCCATGAAACATCAAGAAACTGCGACCTTGCGATCATGCATTTTTTTTTTCTTTAAAACTATCAATCTCTACCTTCCAATTTTCGTTTTTTTTTTTTCAGTACTGCAGTGAGGCTCCAAAATATTCACCTGATCGCGCTGTCCAAGGCATATTTGCAAAATAGTCCAGAGTCGTGTCCCATTTGCCGTATCAGATGCCAAAGCTCTTTTCCTAATTACTCGCTACAAAGTTTGTTTACAAAGTTTGTCGGCTAGTTAAACCACCTCAAGGACGCTATTTCTGTCTTCACGGCATACGTGATGGCATGCGCGTAAGCTAAGACTTTAAAATCTGATGACAGCAGTTTGAAGCCACGAGTGACTTTCATGCTGCAACAGAACAACACAAAAAGTTTTAAGGCATTACGCGGCAAACAGAAGTGGCGAGAAAAGGCAGCCCTGCATCACGGATGGTTGAAGAGTACCGGTTAAATAAGAGCTTTATTTATTATAATACGCTTTGTACAACCATTAAAATTCATTCTCACAGCTTCAGTAGTCATGCTACATGGGCCATAAAGCCTCGTTGGTTACAGCGAGTTAGAAGGGAACCTAGTGAATGTGTTGTGATCTTTGCCGCAGTGCCATGCCTTCAAACTGCAGGCTATTTCTAACTGCAATTAATAGTATCCTATTTGCCAGTTCGTAATTAGGTACAAAGCATTTTTGTCATATAACGTGAATATTGCTTTTAGAAATAATAAAGAAAAAGACTTTGTCATCAAAAGAAGTTGTTGTGTCAGTCAATGGCATAAGCTGTTGGTACGAAAGAGAACCGTTATTAAGGAGCTGAAACTTTGTGGAAATTTTGATACCTGCTTAAAATTTTTAGAAAATATATGCGCATGCTTTCCCACTAAGCTTCCGTTGGTCCCCGACTATTGAAGATTTTGATGTTTTGTTATAAATACTCTGCACACATTCTGAGAAGTGCCAATGCTAAAAAAAAATACAAAATACATGCGTTCATATAGCGCCGAAGTGCCCCCAATCACGGGTACATGCTCATTCCAATAAGAGTAGGCAACGAACGGTCAGACTTTATTGCTACCACCTTGCTTACTTTGCCGTGGTGCTGAAAACATCCATTTCTGAGTGTTAACACACGTTCAACAGATACTACAGAGAAAGAAACAGTTTGCACAAGGGCCTAAATATGCAGTGGTTGCAAATCCGATGATTCTGGTTCGCTTCCAACTTGAGCCCTATATCCTCTTTCGAAAGGGTGTCCCCATTGTTGCAAGATAACTAGGAAGTGCTGCTGAGGGAAGTTATCTAAATAATTATTGTGGCCATTTTTTTTACTTTGTGTGCCATACAATCATTCAGGTTCACTTGTGTGTTCTGTTGGCTGAATACGTTGATGGTTTCAAAATAACCAAAAATAAAGCTAAAAGTAAGGCCTGCTATTTTCTCAACGCACACGCGTTGCTCAAATTGTGCCTTGAGTTTCTGTTTAGCTCCTAGTGAACGTTTAGGGATTCAAGGGCCCTTCAATAAAAAATCAGCACTCTTCGAACTTAAAGTAGTTGGAGAAAAGTTCTCTTAAGTAGCTGCAAATGAAATTTGCTTTAGAAATTTTGTCTATATCGTCTTGTCAGAAAGTTTCGTTGCAGTTACCTGGTCACAGACATATGTGTGAGGACGACAATGTACATATCTGTAAACCAGAATGGTGCACGTAGTTTGTTAGCTTGTTCAAATCAGGAACAGTATGCAGAGCAAAGAAATTGGGCTGGCAGCTTTATTGGTGTTTATTGGTTTAAACCGAACATTCGAACCGCTATTTACAGAATGCAAAGTGTAACCTCTTCTATAAATCTCACTCTGCTTCCGGCAAGAGAAGACAGGAAGCAATTGAACTGAATGAAATGCGGCGCTGAACTAATTGAAACACGTGCTTGCTTGGAAAATTTTGCCTTTTGGAATAGCCTAGAAATTCTAGCTAGCCATTTAGGCGTAGGCTTATATTGAAGAGTAACACGTTGGAAGTAATCGCTTCTAAATGGCTCGCTCTACTTCCTGTCCTGTATTTCCAGAAGTAAAGTGTCATGGTATGGAAGAGGTTACTTTCGCGTGGTATAAACATGCAATAAAAGTCATGCGGCACCACTGCCTCCAACTTCGGAGCAGTTTCGTGTCGATCGTCGCCATTTGCATGCGCATTTATGTGAACTGAGTGGAATAAAGGAGCCAAATTGATTCGTGCAGGTACCTGCTAAGGGAAGCCTGCCAAATGGAATAACCCAATATTTCTAGCCTCCAAATCGGGTTTTCCAGCAAAGGTTGCTCGCTAATTACTTGTAGTGGTTATAATTTATCACTAATTTGAATTATTCAGGGGTTATGTATGTTGAACAGCAGATAGTTGTTATTGTGCGGCCAGGCCGCGCAACCTACGCGCAATTGACTTTTTGTTGTGTTCATTTTGTATCTTTTAAATTCCAGCAGGTTTAATTTTCAAGATCCTACATACAACACGTGCTCTTATAGGTTACCCTCTATTAGCATGCATGTACTAGAAATTAGGCAGAATGCCATTTCGCTACATGTCCATGCCAAAAGTTGTCATGGGTATGCATGCCTGCTATAAAGCTTTAACTCAGCTTTCACACAAAAGAACAGCAACACAAATCGCTCAACACATATGCTGTTGTGAAATACTTAACGTTTACTTTGTTGAAAAGCTGCTAAGTGGAATCTAGGAGTTATAAAATTTCAATGAAGGGCATTTCAGTAAGACATGTTCCACAATTAAACGCAAACTAAGGCTTATTTTGCAAAGGTTTCAGAAGGTAAGCTTAGATAACAGCTTAATGCGTAGTGGTTGGCTTGTTGCTTCATCATACTGAACACTACGACGCAGTAGCAACATGGATAAGAACAAGGGAGACGGAAGCCCCCTGGAGTTGTCATAAACTGCGTTCTAATAAGCCAGTTGAAGACAATAGACGATGTTGTTAGTCAGTGCCCGTGTTTGCGTCCGTCTCTCTTGTTCTTGTCCGAGTTGCTACTGCGCTGTAGTCCTCAGATATCAGTTTAGATAGTGTGAGGCACAAAACAACCTAATATAGCAAAATGGCGGCAGCAACAATGTTGGTTGATTTATAGGGTTTATCGTCCCAGAGCGACTCAGGCTAAGGGGTTTCGGGATGGGCTCCAGAAAATTACGTCTCTGTGGTTTCTCAACGTGCACTGACTTTGTACAGTACAACGCCGCCTTGCTTTTCGCTTTCGCTTCCATCAAAAAGCGTACACGCGCCAAGACTCGAACCCGCATTCTGGAGCACCGGGGCTGTGTCGATCAAGAAGTTAACAGCATTGATAACTTGCGCAGAGATCCAGCGAAATAAAAGCGCTGTGTTCAGAAACGTGTGTAGAGCTGTCTGAAACGACCACGGAGGAAGGAAAACTGAGGAGAGGCCCTGCCCGTGCAACGTCCTATATTTTTCATGAAGCGAGCGTTAATCCTCACTTCTTTACGCTATCGCACGACGTAAAAAAATTCAGGCTGCCTTATCTGCCGGCTTCGTGTCAAATATGAGCAATGTGTTGTAGAACTCCGCAGACAGGCTATTATGAATAGACGCTTCCACGGAAATTGCTGACATCCTGTAGCGTTGCCTAATAAAGATTGCAACTGGCCAATTTAGAAATGAGATAAAAGTGCGGCCGTGTATTTGCAGCGTGCCTGATAGGTTGTTATTGCTCTCAGAACACGTCAAGTTTTGCGATGGTAGAGCTTTGTTGTACGAGCGAAAACATCCAGTCTTCTTGAATGCAGCAAAATGCAAGGTGAAATGAATTCTTTTGTTCAAAGCTTTCAGAAACGAAAAACTTCCGGAGGCGGCATGGGAGGAAAGTAAGTGGCAATATAGTGCAGCAAGAGTACCTTACAAAAGGCCTGATAATTTGTCGAAAAATTCTGGCGTATCAAAAAAGTGATTGCTTTGTACGTAGCGGCTCGTTCCAGTATATTGAAATTCCAGAAACATCTTTTTCCTGAGTAGAGGTGCATTCACAATTTTCTTACCGCAGCAGCCAGATTTGCATTGACCGGACAATAAAGGAAGACATTTGCATGACATTCAAGACGCACATATGAAGTTTTATAGTCGGCGAGATTCTGTACTAACTTCATTTAGGCTCTCCTGGTGAACCGTATAATGAACGTCTCAAAGGGTATCAACTATAAAAAGTTCTGCCACTACTTCGGTGCCACGTTTGACTACGGTAACAGCGTTTTCTTCCTGAAACTCTGCCGCACCCAACAAAACGAAAATTAAAGTTCTCATTCATTCACATATGGCATTCGTTTTCTTTTCAGTTCTCTAAATCAGCGGGATTATATATATTTAAAAGAAGAATATATGGGGTGG
Organism: Amblyomma maculatum; assembly: GCF_055883805.1. NCBI lineage: Eukaryota > Metazoa > Arthropoda > Arachnida > Ixodida > Ixodidae > Amblyomma > Amblyomma maculatum. The sequence continues at coordinate 91,952,636 of NC_139344.1, read as the reverse complement.
GTGAGGTGAAGGGGGGAATGTTTACATATAACAATGCATGGCATAGGTTTGAGGTTTTGGTTAAGGCTAGCGTAGAAAACCGCATTAGTATTCGAGTTTTCTTGCACTTTAACGAATGGAAATACCTACAGACGCGATAACACAGTGCCTTCGCGTTTACCTTTTTTTTTTTTTTTTTTGACTTTTCACTGGGAATTGAATCTCTCGCGCGTGCATCACGCATTATTATTCAACTTAGCGACAGTTGGAGAGTGGAATCAATAATTCTTTTTGAGTAGGCGGCAGAACCTGACTACGTTTCCTCTCAAAGGTTTCCTTTGTTCCACGTCGCTGAATTCCTTGTTGCGCTATTGTAGTCCCCCAGCTTTGATTTTGGGTAGAGGAACTGGACCATGGCGAATGCTCGTCTTGTGTTCTACCTTTACAATACGGAAAGCAGACTAACAGCACGCAGCAAGACACAAGAAAAAAAGAGCACAGAGCAAGCACCTGAGTAGCAACTTTTGTTGCTAAAGAAATGGTAATAAAGTATAATAATACCGCAAACAGTACTGCATGCTCAAACTACAACAAACTGCCACACCCTTTCTATCCTGCAGAAAAGACTGTTCAAGAGGGCCAATGTTTCGCCTAGAGGGTATGACGATCTTCAGCACTAAGCGAAAACCAAATCAGTGCTGTAGTGTGGCCTCTACAAGTAATGCAAGCCCCTTGCATGGTCCTTGCGTTCCTGCATGTCTAACAGCGCTTATTTCTTAGTTTTTTTTTTAAATCAAGGCGAATAACAAAATAGGGTCAACGAATATTCCGGCCCATTGGTGTGCACTTAATGCTATTTTTTACTCTTCAAAAATTAGGCGAGCACTAACGCATGCTTCACCGTATTTTGCCATGTCGAAATTCGAATGCTCTGCTCACTACTTCCATATTTTTTAACCGAAACTGAAAATTTATTGTGAGCAATTTCTGCCCAGCTTTCGAAGGACCCAATAGCCGTAGCTCTAATGTCACCATCCTCGCCATTATTATATTTTGTCGGTGCCAACTAAGTAAACCAAAAATGTTAAATTTGTATGTGTGTTTTATAGTTACCGAAAGACAGCGAATGCACTATATCGAAATAATAAATACTTCACTGTTCTTGTGGAGAAATGTTATTTACTAATGAACGTCACTTGTTTCTGACGTTCCACATGACCTGAAGGGCAGGTTACATTACGTACAACCAGCTTTGTGCGCTTATCACTGAATCAGTTGTTAATTAACTTAGATGATTACAATTCTCCTCCATCACTGACGCCATCGATGTCTCCAGCCTGTACGCAAAGAGCAAAGCCCAACACTGGACGTAAATATCTTAAATAGTATGGCGAAAAGAGAGACCCGTGGAGAGAGTGCCTTGATTTGCTTTTACCTTTCTCTAGTTCTGGTTGGCACAAACAATCGCACAATTTTCATACCGCTACCACTGGACATGGCACGCGAAGTCGGGATCGCCTCTTATTCCGTCAAATATAGGAGCCTTTAAGGACTAGCGGTTGTCATATTTAGTGTCCTGTCTGCGTCTGTCGTTTCGCGACTTATTATGAATATATAATGACACTGTAGAAAAGATTTGCGACGCCACATATTCTAATTTGTTCCTTTTTTGAGCTGAATAGTTGGGAACACACACACTAACACACACACACACACTAACACACACACACACACACACACACACACACACACACACACACACACACACACACACACACACACACACACACACACACACACACACACACACACACACACACACACACACACACACACACACACACACACACACACACACACACACACACACACACACACACACACACACACACACACACACACACACACACACACACATATATATATATATATATATATATATATATATATATGCATATATATTGTGTAACCGCAGGTATTCAATCTATGATCTGGGGCTTCCAGTGTACGTGAAAAATAATTAGCAAAAACATTGTTTAACTAACATTATCTTGAAATTAGCTCAATATATTCGAGCGTGTATTACATTGCTGTCATTACGGCAAAGTCGCCCTTCAACATTTTCTTGAATTATGACAGCATTTATTGTAACTCAATAAACGCCTTCCAGGTTAAATGGTTAATAACAGTTTAAAACAGTTTGTGTTGGCTGTTTAGAAGCGTTTAATAACTTCTGTAGATAATTTCAATTACTTCTGTACGTATTCCGGTTTATAACAGAATACGATGGACCAATGACGTTTTCTGTCTTGTCTGGGGACGATTCTCACGTGTTCACTGCTCAATTCTGTGCTTTGATCTTCGTCGACACAATGCAATATATTTTAACAGCCAATAACGTGATTTCAGTAATCATATAGAATATGCTACCATTGTTTCCAATATTTTTGCATATCAGCAGTGATCGATTAGGTAAAAGCTGAAAACGTACCAAATTGTAGCTGTAAAATGTTCAAACTGCCAATTGTCTGGTGTCTGAAAAATATCAATTTGAATTCTCCCTCTTTTGAGTTGCATGAAAACAGTTATTTTTTTTATACTTCGATATTCTTGCCTACTCTTTAAGAGTGCCTACCTTTGTGATATTAGGTGCTGAATGTCCTTTTATTCACTGCTTCTAGGCCGCCGAAGACGACCACCCGAAATATAGTAAGTAATCCGCCTAATTCTTTCTTCATTACATTCATAGAGTTTATTTTTCATTTTTCATCACGCGCTTTCTTTACTAAGACATAAAACTGCCTCCTATTTAATGATCAGTAGGATAGTTGTTGAAACAGTTTTCGCCCGTTAAAAATATCGGAATACCTGATGCTCCTTTCTACATCGCACATTTATTACTGAGCAGCTTGCGCATTAGAAGCAGCACATTTGAAGCAACCGAATGGTAACGGCAGCCTTTTATTTCGTCTCCTCCTCTCCACTCTTGTAGCAGTCTTCAAGAGGTCAAGTGACAAACGGCCGACGAGGCTGAATGCGTCGAGCAGCCTCCTGACGTCGAACGGCACTGAAGCGCACGTGCTCAACCCTGCGATACTTGAGGACGGTCATCTGTGATGTAACGGGGTGATATCGGCGAACCTTGTCGAATGGAAGCAGTTCCACAATGTCTCGGACGCAAGTGGCGTTACCTGCAGATAAAGTGGACTAAGGTGAATCCTACAGCACGAAAGAGACCCTCCACTTCTGACGTCAATTCATCACTCTTCATGCCCCGTTCTGCCTGCAGCGAATGACACACGAACGCCTGCGGGATCGTTGTGTGTGGTGCCCACAGCTACGGCGAACTGCCGAATAATTTTCAGCAGACGGCGTATTGTTCGAACGCTCTTCATACATCAAGCAATACCAGGGGGCTCGTGTGTTCAGAAGCGGCGTGCGTGTAGTATAGCTTCTTAGGCCCGTGTCATAGGCTTGGTTGGACCGTGGAATTGAGTTTTTGTCGTTTTAGAACGCTACGCCGATGATGCTGCGGTGTGTGGTTACGAAGTGCGGAGATTGTGCAGCACGCTTCAAATTACATGAAGTGCAGGGTTGAACATACATATTTCTACGTTGTGTTCGGGTTGTCAGTGTTGTACGAAACTGAGTGGTTCCCACATCAAAGAAACCAAAAACGAACCCTGGCGTGTTAGAGATACAGGTGAGCTTTACAGCTTTCTGATTCAAATTCACTCTGGTCATCGTCACGTGACGGGATTGTTACGATATTGCCGCTCAAGTAAATTTGTACGACCGGCGGATTGTTTCTCTTCCGCGATGATTCTGGATGCCGTGTCAGCATTGTAAATATTTATTTCACTATGATGTCATGAAGTTGCTAGTCATCTTGCTCTACGTGGAATCACCGATAGCTTGTTCACGACATTGAATAACATATTGCACATAGTTGTTTACTGACTGAAAGCGATAGATAGTGTTTACTGCTCGGTGTATCATTATTACGTATGGGGTGAGAGTATGGCGTTAAGTGTCGTGTCAAACTGGAGTGCTTGTTTTCTCAATATGCAGCACTGGAGAATGTTGTAATAACGCTGCTCAAGAAATGTGTCGCCGGGCGGGCAGTACCCGGATGTTATAGTATTTTAACGATGCTTCAACTTACAGCGCTATCCTGGCGATACTGGAAGCTTCGAAGGCCAGCGTAACGTTCTTAATGGTGTTCTTACTCAGTTTTCGTGCATCAGAAAGGTTTATCGAAAGGCCTTCTAGTTTATCTTTCACTCCTGGTTTGTATACAGTGATTGTCCTGTGACTTTAACAGCCAATTCTTTGATTTTGAATCAGCAAGTCTCCGCACATAAATTCATCAAAGGAACAAACATTTATGATCGTGTTCAAATTAAGGTTAAGCAAGAGAATTGCAGCTTCTTTTGATAAGTTGCCAAACTTATTATCTTTTCGGCTGTTTCAGAGCATAACGGTTATGCCCTGGATGTCTGTAAAAGAAATTTAATTGTTGAATACTTGAAACACCTTGCCAGACTGAAAATATAGGCTCGTGGAACTGTGAACAGATGATAGAATATTCGCTGCATTAATGCCAGGTTGTTCTCGTAAGAAACGTTGCAGCATTTATTTTGTTACTTACACATCCAAGACTTAGCTGATGTGCGGGCTGACAAGCTGATGCAGTTTTTGAGAACCTTGCATCCAAACAAACACAAAGTGTATGACAACACTGAACGCGCCCATCGTTCATAATTAGTAAAAGCGCGGGTCGTCTCACAAGCGATAGTTACTGTATTTTTATTTTGAAGTGTGTTCGAAAACATTTCTTGTGCTGTGTTGTCGCGACAGTGTTTGTACCTCTGAAGTGTTATCAGTGATAGATGTTCACACCTCATGCTGTTGGATTCGTTAAGCTGCGGAGATTGCAGCATTGTTTTTGTGTCAGACGCAGTGCTAAAAATAAGGCTTATTTTACTACATTTATGCCAAGCTGTCCCGCTACAGTTTGAACATAGGCGGCTTGATGGCATTGGCATATTTTGTTTTAGTGTAAAGTAATCCGCAATCAATAAAATAAACCTGCTTGTTTGTTGGAGGCTCTGGTAGATTCCTTGAATATTACCCACTATATCGATGGGATATAACTAATGGAAGCATCCACTATTCGGTAATTAATATGCGAATCTGAGCAGCGCTGCCTGCATGTTTTTTGGTGCATTGTTTAGCAGTAACATTAAAGAACGATTGGGAAATCTGCTTGAAGTATTGAAAAAAAAAAAAAACACGTTTAAATTTCTGTATTTGTCACGTCACTTGAGGCATACCCATACTTGTTCTTAATAAACGCCGTATAAGATGTATTCTTGAACACCACCTTATCTCAAAGCAATTTGTGACCGAGGCCTTCATTTCATTAGTGAGCACCCATTGTCTTTGTCGTGTTTTATTCTTGAAAACGTTTTTTATAAAAGGGGGAATTGCTACTTTTGTGAGTATTTATGTAGATGCTGCCACCCACCTGAGGCGTGCCTGAAGTGCCTAAATCTGGCATGTACTCAAGCTTATATACCATCATACACCCACCACGCCGTGGTGGTGTAGTAGTTAGGGCGCTCGACTACTGTGCCCAAGGATGCGCGGTCGAATCCCAGCAGCGGCGACCACTTTTCGATGGAGGCAAAAAGCAAGGCGTCCGTGTGTTGTTCGATGTCAATGCATGTTAATGAACCCTAGGGGGTCGATGCTTCCAGAGCCCTCCACTAGGGCGTCTCCCATAGCCTGAGTCGCTTTGGGACGTTAAATCCCCTAAAACCAAACCAAGCCATCATACGCCCATTTCACGGAGAATCTTTTGAACGTAAGTATCAGAGGTGAGTTTCAAAGTATGTTCTAAGCTTCAAATTTCCTTGTCAGCTTGAAATACTGCCAGTCGTACATAGAGAGACCATTTCTGACGCCGATAAATCTGCGGATGTATACTAGCGGTAAGGCATCTGGGTGATGCAGACATGCCATGTATAAGCCGCCACGAGTGCATCGGTATCTCTAAATGTACGTGTGCGCTCTGAATTAAATCTGAACTCACCAAAATGACTAAATGCTTGAGCAACCTTGCCTTCACGACCAGTTAGTTGACACTGGGTAGGCACAACTTTCATAGAGAAGACCATTTAGAGCGCCCTGCCTCAGAATCGCACATATGAATCCAGGTTCAGAGGAATCTGTGAACTAAAGCGGTGCATCTACTTTTTAGAAGCGTTGGTATTATATGACAGCAGCATCTTTTCCTCAACAGCTGTAATATACCTGTTGGTATGTCTATCTTTGTATGCTTACCGACTTTTGGACTCGGCGATTGCGGTTCGATCTGACACCACGATAAATGAATAAATAGACATAAAGCCTATATATTTGCATACAGTAGAGAAAAGAAACGGCAAAATAAATATTCGAAGATGCATCATCATATATTTCTGGAGGCCACTTAGAGGAGAGACATCTTTAGCATGATACCGTGTTAACGTCACCGTATACCAGGTTACCGATAGTGGGACGGGCAAAAACACACAGCTCACGAGCCACCATTCGAGTTGATGAACGAGCGATGGCGCACAGCCTCTGCTCCGGTCAGTCTGAAATCATTCACCGCCAAATAATGGATAAGGCACGCCGCTCGTAAGGCTGTCTTCCGGTTCCGGCGACGCATAACAAGTTTACCACGATAGAAAGAGAAGCAACGGGCCTTCGCCATGAATGCGAGGTGCCTGGAAGAATGGAGGGTTCGGGATTGCTGCTCATGCGTGGGTGTAGCGTCCTCTCCCAAGGGTGCGCGCATCTATGCCTGTTCGCCGAACGCATCGCCGCGACCCGGCCTGTGGCCGATGGACGGAAGATAAGTGGTGATCGCCCGGGCACAGATCGGTGGCAACGATCGAAGTCTTTGGGGGTCAGGCGTGGTTCAAGGGAGCGCAGTGCCTACGTCCTGCTGTCAGCTAGCGGCGGACTCACGTTCGCCTGATGCCGGCAAGTATACCTCAATCGGCGTCGTAAATGGTCTTTCCGCAGTTTAGTAGAGACTGTGTCCCAATGTTTACTGGTCCCTTCAAAGCAAAAGTGCGCGGGTGACAACAAGCCACAAGAAAGAAGCAAATGGGATGAGAAGCAGTTACAACTACTTCACTGATGTGACGCCTCATTTATTTCTCAACAAAAATGTTCACCCGCCGGCCTACCAGGTAGTTTTATGTTTTAAAATGGCATATAAGCCAGCTGCCGGTCGATTATACTGTCCTTAAATTTTATTTCTCGCCGCCGTGCATGAACCCGAAGGCGTGTGCGAAACCATTTCCAAGCTCCATATTGTTTCAGTAAGACTCGATGATGACTTAACAAGTATTTACCTAAATTGTACACACCCATTATCTTCAAACATGCTTTGACAAACTGACAAGTTTGTTGCTGGTAACGTGTAGAAAAATTGAAAAAAAAAAAAGAAGAAAACATTATTGGTGTTGATTTCAAGGTCACACGCTGAGAATGAACATTACTCTATTATTTCAGAATTGAAAAAGTAAGGTTGAAGATGCTGTGTAGTCGGCTTGGTCATGGAGGGTTCACACCATGACAGCAGGCGGAGGAACTGCACTACCAGAAAAAATAGGTCATTTAGTAGCAGTGATGATGAAAGGGGTGAGGTATATTATTGGTGATAACGTATCGGGGTACAAACGTCAAAAAGACCAGCTTAGCAATCAGCTGATCTTAAACCTAACTACCACTGCACCGTAAACGCAGGTAGACGTGCATTGCAAATGTTTTACCGGCATCGCGTGTGCTCCCAGTCAACATTGCTGCACATGCATTCACTACTGTTTCTTTATCCTATTGTAACTCATTACCAGCGTTGCGCGAAATATATTTAAAAAAGCATCTGCTGAAAAGGCAAATATGTAGGAACAAGGAGGCTACGGTGAGTGCAAAACAGAAGTAATTTACAGTCGCTGCGGGACACCTGGTCCTGCAGTCGTCTCCAGTCAGTAGATGCTAATGATAACGAGATTTGTTATTTTTAAACAGCTTGTTCAACAGAGGTGTAAATCAAGTTGCAGGTCCACAGAGCCCTGCCGAAAGTCTATTTTTAATGCGGCGCTAATAACGAGTCGGGAAAACTGCGGCAGGGAGGAGAAACCATGGTTTTTGCATTAATATTTGCGGCGGAATTCCCTCTGCTTTCCCCGATGCTTCTCCCGAAGCTCAATTCTCGTAAAACTAGTCGCGTTTGCAATACTAGAGACTGTCATTCAAATGAGTGTAGTGCATCTTCATTACCCACTACGAGTAGGATAGAGAACGCGGAAAACCCTCCTGCAAAGTTAGGTATAGCAAGATAATTAATTCCGGTTATTATTCCGTTTCTAGTGTTTACGTAAAAAAAAAAAAAGTGAGACCGATTTCATGGGGGCTTAGAGCTGTGGGGCATTAGAGGTCTCACTTCTGCTTTTTAAATCTTTTTCTTAGCAATCAAAGCGTGGCACTGCTATTCACTGCAAAAGCCGGCAACTGCTTACTTCCCGGACCGCTAAACGATAGAGGGCGCAAGATGTGCGAGCGTGACTGCTTCCCTACCTCCGTCGGAACTTGGTTCACAGTTCAGAAATCACGCATTATACGGCGAATGCAAGACGTGGGTGCATATAGCACGCGGTGGTTTTTTTAGGACTTCATTAATGACATTTCCAATTCGACGAAGCTGCGTCCCGAGGTCTCGACCAACGACTATTCGTTAAGAACGTGTTTTACGTGCCCTACTATGCTGCAGCGTGGGCGCTATTAAGCCGTCACAGCTTTGGGCGTATGTTCAAGCCTCACACAACGACCCGAGACGTGCTTTGTTGAGTGGTCTATCCGTCCCTCCTCCTCCTCGTCAAGTGGGGCTGCTATCCACGAGCATCAATAGTTGTTGTGAGGACTACCCGACAGGATGTCGACGAATTGGTAAGACGGTTTTTCTTGACCTCTAGGTCTCAAAACGGCGCTTCACCTCATCCAGCTCTCGGCAGATATATGTTTCGGTAAAAAGAGTTGAAGGGCTGCGAACGCAAACAAAAAAAAAAAAACAAAAAAAAAAAACAAAATAGTGCCAAGAGTAGTGTATGTCTGAAGGTGGATAAAACTGCCGATGACAAGCTGGCGGTCAAGATCGTACTGAGGAACCGGTGGCAGGTGCTGTTTCCCATCCTCACGAAATTTAAAATTTGGCTAAAATTATATGTGTTCACCAGTGCGTTAAACACCAAGAGATACACTCTTTTGAAAGCATCAGCAGAATTTTGATGGTAGTTGCGTCATGGCATTGACGTGGTTGCAGGATTTCACGGCTATTTGTTCTGAATTCATGTCCTTGCGAGCGTAATTTGTCAATCGCTTAACAGCTAGCGCGTTGCTAATAAACATTGATTACCGCACTAGTCTTGCTGATATTCACACGTATATGCATGCATATGGCAGTGATTAGTACATACGTATACCTGATGCCTTAAGGGAGTTAGCAGTGCCACTAACACACAGAAAAGCATAAGCGACTTCTGGTGTTGATCAATGTAAATTATTATTCTAATCAAAGATACATTCGATTAGAAAGTAAGTGAAAAAATAGCCACATACCACCAGTTATTTCCGAAATCATGACATTTAAATTTCGTTTCCAGTGCTCTGCCACTAAGCTAGGGCGCGGGTGTTCAATCTACTAATTTCGTCGATATTTCTTCTGAGTGGTAGATACCCGTGAGAGAGGAGACTTTGTATGAAGCTGCCGATTTGCATCTATTTATACCCAAATGCATTCATTGATCATTTGATATTATGAAAATACTAGGGGCAATAATAACCCAAATCGTTTAATCCTGAGTGACATCTTTTCTCGCGCAGTGTTAGTAATTAAATCTCTTTTATCGAACTACAAACTAATATATATTTGCTGGACATGTCCTGCGGGCAAGCGTCGTAAGGCTATGACGATAACGTTGCCATCACTGAGCACCTGAAGGCTGATGTGGGAATAATGTAACTATGTAAAACTACTGTGGGCAATGATTTGTAAACACTCCAGGCGATTGCACTGAACATTTTGCTTCCTTATATTCAGTAAGAAAACGATACCTCAATCTTCGGACAAATTCGTGATCCTAATCGCAGAAATATAGAAATTATTGGCCTAGAAAACTGAAGAAAGTAATGGCGACACAGTCCGCAGAGCTCAAACATTAATTGCTGACAACGGCGCAGCGTTCCAGAAATTATCCTCACCCAGATTCCATTTTCAGCCATGCCAAACACTTCTTATAAAACTTACGCTAACAAAGTAGGATAGCTGAGTGCAATTCTTAGTCCAGGCGCCATTCAGAGTTTTTGTTTGCAACCACTGTTAAAAAAAATATTAATTGAATTGTGTACAGTTACAACTATAGATTTTGTAACCGTGAAGGGCTGCAGCAGTGCACAATATTTCAGTGGTTATTATTATGAGTGTAAAGTCCACGGTATATACGTTTCATTTAAAGAAAACTATTTCGGCATCTCAATAATTTGTCTTAGCAATGCATTTTTTTATGCAAATACTGCCATCGAACCCGACCCAAGCAGGACTGGCACAACGCACAAGAGGCAGCTGCCAGCTTGATACAAGGACAATTTCCCAAACACAAAAACATACAAAAACTTGATTACCATAGCGATAATTTACAATCACAACAAAAACTAGAAAAACATTACATGAGTTACTTTTTGAGCCGCTTTGCAAAACTATTCGATTAAGTTACTGTTACCTGCAAGGAGCTCTAATCTGCGGTGGTTTTTTGGAAAATATTGTTTGAATGCTTCTGTGCGCGCAGAAATTGTATTGTGAGCATGTTTGGTTATTCGTACTGTAGACCGCTATATGTAATTTCATGAATCTATAGTTAACTTTCATCTATGAATTTTGTGCAAAAAATAACTTGTTAAATTTTCTACAAGTATTTAGCCTATGAATACCGCGTTGAGTCATCAAAAGTAAAGGAGATTCTTGCCGTCTGCATTTGCTGATTACAAATCGAATACCTTTTTTCTTTTGCCAATTTAATTGAGTTATGTCTTACTAATTGTGGGGTTCCAAGTTGCCGTCGCATATTAGAGCTGAGTTATAGGCAAGCAACTTAGTTTCAATTTGTTTTTGAAAGCCGTTTCAAGTTTTCATTTCATAAAGCATGTTTTTAATAGAGAACTACAGATGGTTGATATGTGACTGGACCATGAAAGAGTGTTCTTATGTGTAGCACCAAGAAGCTTATGGCTCAAACTCTATAAGAAAGATATATTGTAGTCAATGGAAAGAAAAATGCTAGCCGCCGTTTTTCCAGTAATTCGTTATTGCAGGGGATTTGATTTTTCGCGTTAAGTTCCATGCGCGGTATTTAGCATCAATTGTTAATGTCAAGGAGTATATTTTGCAGTATACCGTTATTGCCTGTATATAAAATCTCTTTAAAAGCAACACAGTCATCGGCGAAAAATTTCGCAGACACATCATTATTGAATACATCCACCAAACCATAAATATCAAGTAAAAACAAAATCAGCCTTACGACGCTGCCTTGTGGGACGCCAGGAGTAACGGTCAGTCAAGCAAGTGAGCAACCCATATGTCTACATGCTGTCTTCTGCCGGTAAGATATGTCTTTCTTCACCTGTCTTGAAGATCGAAGCTACGCATGCCTTGCTCCCATCAACTTGTGGTATTTCACCATTTTGAATAACCGAATTTAACGTTGGCGTCATAAAGCCGTAAACTTGTTTGGCGTAGCGTTTCAGGAATATGTGAAGTATGTCGCCAAGTGTGGAAGCCTTTTAGAAATCAGTGTTATTGACATAGCCAAAATACCTCCACGTATTATTTATTACTAGTTCACTTGGGTCACCAGGAGTTGACATCGGAATCTGGCACTCATCAACCGTACAATATACCCTTTGGAAATATCTATTAAAATCATTATCTATCTTAGTTGCATGCGCACATTTTTCAGTACGGACTTTCATTTTCGAGAACTTTACCCTGACCGAGGTAACGCGAAAAAGTCCTGGATTCGGCGTAATGAATTAATTATGGTTCTCATTACAAACGAGCTTCATTAATTGTAAAAAAAACCTTTAGCTTTAGCTCCAATAACTGATGCGTGCCCGATTTTTGCTGCTTTCTTGCCTCTTTATTTTATTTCTTGTTTGTATAATAATTCCGGGTAGTTCAAGGATTAGGACGGCGCCTGTTTAATTTCTTCAGTGGGTCAAAATCTGTAATAAAAAACTGACCTGTTCGACAAAAAAAAAATATCGAATGCACTGTAGCATCTGCACTGGAGAAATGCGAAAGCCCGAATGTTGCTGCTGCACACGATAGATTGCGCGCCCCTTGCAGAGCTTTTGCTAGCTCGTGCCGCACAGTGGAAATTTTCTTTCTTTGGTGTGCATTCGTTCCAGTGCTATAAATAATTATAACTGTTTTACAGGAAACAAAAGGCGCAGCATCTGTCATACATTCTCCTACAAGTGTAAGTCTGCAGGAGAATGCAACAGTCTTGAAATATGACTATCTTATATTATTAGTGCCAAAAAATCGAATTGTTGTTGCTTTTTTCATCTAACTCAGTACGTCTCAAATGTACATACATTTCGAATATACACATGACTAATATTTCTTCGCTACGCTGCGCTGGCTCAGCGGTTACGGCGCTTGACTCTTGAACCCAGGGACCCGGGTTGGATCCCGGCAATGGTGGCCGCTTTTTTATGGAGGTGAGAAGCGAGGCGTCTGCGGAGACTGCAATGTCAGTGCACGTTGAAGAACCCTCGGTGGCCGAAATTTCCGGAGCCCTCCACTCCAGCGTCCCTTATAGACCTGAATCGCTTTGAAACCTTACACACTAGAAACTGAACCAAACCAATATTTGTTTCGCGGCATTATGAAAACCGTCGTTAATGAAGACGAAGCAGAAGCAAGCGCCTGGAATAAGTATAATATTATACGACATTAGAGTAACACTTAAGGTAGAACATACTTCTGAATATTTAAACGAATACATTTAAAGCTTGAACAAATGCCTAGAAACGTCTGTAGGATATATGTGCACCGCATAAAGTAGGAAACATTGCCCGCCGACTTTAAAGCTGCAAAATGGAATGCATATATTAAATTTGCCCTGCAAAATGAAACATTTCTTACTACCCTGTAATACATTTTCTAAATATGTTATTACAATGGAGCCTGATTGCGCCAACCGGTCTGCTAGCACAATAACTATAGGCCCAATCGGAATAAACGATAGTACTGATTTTCACTAAAACAAACTCTATAGAGTGCGGTTTTGGCCTTCGAAGAGTAAGAATGCACTTCTCATGTGTGTTTTAGAATGCATAACGGTGGTATTTTGCGATTATTCTTCTAAATTTTATGTGCTGTGAGAATATTTTCAGCGAGATTTTTGTATTTGTGTATTTCGTAATCACTTGCTTGCCGTTGTTAATGCATTTTTTTGTGTAAAAGCTTGTGATTTTTGGGTAAAAGGATTGGCCTGGGATTCGATACAACGAAATAGAGGGGAAAAAACAGCCAATATCTGTCATTTCATGTGATTGTATCGCCCAGTATCCCTAACTGCATGCCGTCGCGCTCCGGATCAGTTCCCTTACAAAGTAGGCAAACAATATGTAGCATTTTCGTTTTTAATTAACCCGCATGGTTCTGCCTAGCTGAGATTGAAAAGCGGCCGCCGCGTGCGGGATTCGATCCCGCACTTTTCGGCACAGAGGTCGAGCGTCTTCACCACTGCCCCACAGCGGCAGGGGCACGTCTGAAATGACTGGGGAGGAGCCTAATGTGACTTCAATACATCGCCCTGGTTAGGCTCTTGATGCTGGACATAAAGAGCTGTCAACGGACGCATCTTCTTTCACATTAGGTGCAGCCCCTTTTAAGCAGCACAGCACTGAAGGACAGCTTGTAGACTGCGCGTCAAGAATGTAGACAGAAACTTAGCGAAGATGAAAATGATGATGCGCAGCCTGAAAAGGAAGCCCTTGGAATTCCGTTTGAATGCGGTATGTTAATGCGAAATCATTTCTTGACTCAAGAGCAGCGTAGACAGAGCCCGGCATTAGAGCTTGTGATCAGAACTTGTCCGCATGAAATGAAATCTAAGGAAACAAATCGTGTCACCGTCAGCAATCGAACCACCATCCGAAAAAATCAGCTTCCTTGACCCAGGCACTAGAGCCAATTATACTATCGCCGCACCGATCCTGCCTCGTGTATATATGCAACATACCCTCACGCTGTGCTCTAAACATCGTCGTATTCATCACACGATCCAACTGCAACACACTCTCGCGCTATGTAGTGGACGTCGTCTTCACGAAGCTCCATCTCCGCCGCTCCTTCGTTTAACCGAGGTAAATACGTCACAGACATACGCCATCTGGCCGATTACGGCTGAGTTCCGCTATCGTAGTGTAGGGCGAATCCGCCGGGCGGCATAACAGAATTTCCAATGCTTTCGCATTGCTGCACCTGAGCAGACTTAAGTGCCCCCCTCGAATATTTGAGTACATTGATTTTTAAATCTCAAATTGTAGCGTGAACTGATCACAGTCGACCAGTATCTGTCCCAACTCAACGTCTCAGAGGCCTATCGCCTCGGCTTTAATGGATGTTCCTAGGGCTAGTGAAATATGACTGCACGCTGCGGTTTGTTCCGGGAAGACTCTAGCTACTGTTGGCACCCCTGCCAATGATGACAGGACAATTTTTACCTGAATGGTTCTAAGAAGAGTTGGAAGTAAAGCTGTATGTTGGAGGACCGGTATGACCAGGAGAACGATGGAAAAATGGAACTATTGGAGCAAGGGACAGGGAACTACAATAAGTTATGGCGAAACTTCGGGCGACGAAGCCTATTAACGGAGAGTGAAAAAAAAAAAAAAAAACTCTAGTTAATTATCTGTGGTCGAAGAGAGGTACGGTGGAAACCTAGCAAACTTGTCATTTCCGAGCTTCGAAAAGAAATTCTCGAGTGGTTGCATTGGAGACATCTGAACATAGCCAAACGTGAATCACAGTCGCATATATTGGCCTTGTACGGCAGTTGACATAAACGAAATGCCAACGTGGAGTAAGCAAAGATGCTACTCAGCCTCTACTGTTGCGTAACATACCAGTCGCCCCTAATACAGCATGGAAGCAGACCAGTGGGAACATGCTGTGAAGCATTCCCTAGTCGCGTACAATTCATATTCTCGCTATCCGAAGGTATAAAGGTTGCTGCCCCGCGGCTTATGAGGTCATAAACTATTTCGGATATTTTCATATTTGACATCCCCTCCCAACATTACACTGATAGAGGTTCTGAATTCTCAGCTGCAGAATTTAACAGTGATGTTTGATTTCAATTCTGTGGGTAGCTTCTGAAGGGACGGTATTGGGCGACACATTCCTCTTGCCAACACCGAAACTGCAGCTCATTCACCGAATAATCTACTGCCGTACGTTTAAATTTGAAATGGTAGGTAAAAAACTAAATTTTCTATGAACTATAGTTTTCATGCTAGCGAGCGAACTATTAGAAAAGCTCAGCTCACGCCTAGGCCACCAGGACGTGAAGCCAGCAGCTTGCACGATGCAAGAACGTTTATGATTTACTAACCTACGCACATATCTCGATGCGAGACAGCTGGTTGCTCGTTTCTTCTTTTTCCGTACTAGCTCCCATCCCTGCTAACTTTGGGAATCTTCTCCCTAGCTTGGTCTCTTCCAATTTTACCGATTTGCCTTTACAATTTTGTTTAATGAAAGAAGTTTACGATTGAGTGCGTTTTCTGACAGTTCGCTTTTCTAATGAGTATTTTGCTCTGTTTCTTGTAAAAGATTCTATAACGAATTTATATCTATGCTGTTCCCGCCTCCACTGTATCGTTCTCTGTACTATAATTGTATGGGGCATGATGCGTTGAGAACAGCACGCTAAATGCCGATTTCGCCTTGTACTAAAACGTTTTTCTATAAACTTCATGCCGAAGTTCAATCTTTTGAAATGCTGCTTTACAAAAATATATTTGTTTCTTCTGTTAATTGTCGGATATGTCATACACCATAAACCACCAAACATTGCTTTATTGCCTGCAAAGAGGCGCTATTGTTTTCGGTGTTCTACAAAGAACACTCAGGAAATACTTTGTTTTAAATTCTCACAATGCGCATGCGTAATGTAATGGCCACCTAACATGAGCATGAACCCTTTGACGTGATTTTCCTCCTAGGACTGCACAGCCTGTGGAAAAAGCGCTTGTTAGACAGGAGCGCTCAGTCTCTTGTTTCCTCCAGTACTCATTTCGGCCAAATGATGAGCCAGCTGAGAGACACAAAGAGCGTGACAAACAACCGGACTAGCTCCCGTTATTGATGTGTTGTCTTTCCTTGTCATCATTTTAGTTGAGTTGTGGAGCTATGCGGGGCTTTGTTGTATATTTCAATTAGGCTTCTTCGGCTACATGCTGATTACTTTGCAAATAATGGATATAGCTCTTTTAGGTATTTAAACGCATGTAATGAATACCATGCTAAAGAAAAAAGCCCGGCGTGCCTTAGTCGGTTAACATGTTTGGCTGGTGATCGCAAGTGTAGGACATCGATTCTCGGTGGTGGATGTTTTTTTTTTTCTTTAAGCTTAAACAGAACCTACCCGTCATTTGATTCAGAGATACCGCTTCATGGAAATCTTCGCTTTTCTTGAAATAGCGTTTTGGCTTTCGTAGTATAAATTAAAGTCTCTGTAGTTTGCATCCGTGAATACTGTCCTCCTGCATAGGTTAAAAGGCAAGCGAGCAGGCTACAGGGCTTAATTGGACATTTCCGCTGGAACACACAGCTATGGCGCCATTCTCTAAATTTAAGTCCTGGGCAGTCGCTCAACCTTCAGCAGTTATAGATTGCACAAGGAAGTCTATTCTGAGCGTTGGTTTCTCTGAAAGACTTGGATTTCGTCACGCTTCAGCTCAAGGGATTGCGTAGCTGGCGCAACCATTGTGCAGAATGGAAGGTACACCCGCCGTTCGGAAGAACTACTATCCCGCAAAGTTAATTATTGCTATTCATTAAGAAAATTACGTCGCTAAATATCAACGGTATGTGGGTGGAAGTAGCGAGGCTGGATCGACTATCGAGCAAACTTCGCAGTGCGTTTTCTTGAATGTTTGTATTCATAACACTGCACGAGCAAATACGGTCGTCGTACAAGTAGAAAATATATTAAGTAGAAATGAAACCGTAACGGCGCAAACCAAAAACACGCAATGAATTCCCCGTTTCTTCACAGTACTCCGTAATTTTCTCTGTGGATCTAGTGTGAGCCTCAGATGTTCTGGCTCCCGACAGACGAGCGTATTAAACTGCTCCTTACCCTCAATGTCGTCGTCGTCCCCCGTAGATGCGAGCTCTTGTGCGAGTGTGTTTATTTGCACTTACTGCGAGTTCTAGAGATCATTTCTTTTGGGTGTCCTACCTAAAGTCAGAAGAAGGTTAGAACAAAAAAGAGAAATAAATCGGCTGCTTTCTATATTGGTTAGATGACGACGCTTCCGATAGCATAAAATTGCTTATTTACTTTCGCTGAGCTCTACTCGCTCGTGCAGCATTGACACAAACAACGACCAGCCGAGTCAGTTTCAGTTTGTTCCCCTGGATAGCTGTGTTCAGTTTCCTTATCTTAAGCACTATTATCTAGGCAGCTAATATCCTATATACTTTCCGGTGTCTCGAAACCCCAAATAGCAGCTTTGGTAGATTAACAGGAATGGTCGATTGAACTCCGTCATGGAGTAGGATGATTCGATGACATTGTAGCGTGGTTGCCATGGGACAAGAAAGCAGATGTCAGAAGGGGCGCCAAACTGACATGTGTTAGGATTTTTTGCCTCCGACGTTGATCTCAGATGTCGCCTAGTGGCTGGATGGCATCCCGTGAGTCGGGACCGCTTGATAAGAGTAGTCTTAATGTCTCCCTTCCCCTGCCAGCAAGGCATGTAAAGGATCCAAGAAAGCTTGGGTTCGTCGCTCAAAAACGCGCTCTCCAGTTCCATTCAACTACTGATAAACTATACCTGACAACTGTACCTTCTCTTAATCCCGACTTCCCAAGAGATGTGATTCGTTGCGGTTGACCTCTCAGTTTTCCTTTGATATTACAGCCGATTAAACAAATGATGGTTTTCTTTCAAATATTTATCATTGTTATTAGATAGAAGCCTGTTATACTAAGTGGTACACGGAAGGTATCTTGTTCCCATGAATTTATACCCCTCAATCTGGTCAGCTGCGGTCAGTGCGCGTCTTCAGCGCCGCAGCTAAGATGCTACACTTGAACGCCACCACGGGAAACGTGGTCAGTGCAATGGGAAGACGAGTTGCTGGTAAAGCGTGTTCAGATATCCACTCTGCCCAAGCCAGCTAATTTGGTCCACAGAGCGGAAGCAGGTTCTACGTGCCTATCGCTAGAACCAAGAAAGCCGACGTTGGCTGAAGGTGAAGACGAGAGCTTGTCGCGTAAGATGACTACCATGTGATAGCGCATTCGCCTGATGTAGAGCTTTGTCGGGGAATATGTTTCCGCGCCCACGCTTAGGGAGCTCCATAGAAGGGAGCACTGAGCTATACCGACAATTCGTTTTAATGGAGCCTGTGCGGGTGCGGCCATGGCAGCTTGCGGCACACGATCGGAGTATAGCGCATCACAAAACACGCTCTCTATTTAGGAGGGCAGTGGACACTAACTGGAGGCTGCTCAGCGATCGCGTTACCGCATGCCCGTAGGCGACACCGCATATTTGCATTTATGTCCGCGTTTACGTCTCGCCTGATAAAAACTCGTGCCCCTCGGTCACTCAGCACAACACGACGCGCATGCTAGAAATCGCTAAAGAGAACATTACTCCTGTGCCACAAAATGTATATGGATCGTCTTGGCCGATGTGGCATTTCCAGTCTCTTTTCGTCGCAAATGTCTCGTGCCTTCTATTTAAAGACTGCATGCACGCGGTTAAGCTTTATGATACTGGCATGTTATTAGCAGCAAAAATTACGCAGGATCACCAACATCTGTGGACAAAATGTGAAAAAAAATTGGAGGCTTATCAAGGTTAAGCCCAGTGGAGGCGAAGCATGTTAAGCAGCTGCCTCAGTGTGGATGGGGCTAAGTAACGGAGACGTGGTTTTAGGTTAATCGTCGTACTTTATTCTTTGCAGCCCGACAAACACACTCTTATGGTCCGTAAATGCATGACTCTTGGTTTGCACGTCACTTACGCACACACGCCCAGCGCAAAGACGCTGGCGCGGTTGCGGGCACAGAGACTGACGCGACGGCGGGCGCGCGCCGCTTCATCCCTGGCGTGACGTCACATATCACGTGATGCAGCGATGGTGGCGCCGCCGGCGCGTCGCGCGCGACGGCGCGAACCGAAGCGTGGAGGCCTCCGCGGGGCTACGTCAACACCTCCTAAACTTGTTCCGACGGCGCGATATGAGGCCCCATCTGCAGCCGGTGTGACGCCATCACGTGACGTCACATCATGTGATCTCACTTCAAGGTCAATGGTGGCCACCGCCGGGAGGCGACCGACGGCGCGATATGAGGCCCCATCTGCAGCCGGTGTGACGTCATCACGTGACGTCATGTCTCGTGACCCCACTTCAGGGTCAATGATGGCCACCGCCGGGAGTCGCGCGAAGGCCCGAAACCTACGTTAATATGCTTCGCATAAAACCTCTGCAGGGAAGTACGCCGCAGCGACGGTACTTCATCATGCTCGCGGTGCTGTGTTGCTCAAAAGCTTGTGAGCAGCCGTAGGTGTCTCAAATGAGTGATGTCCGCTTAAATGGCCCGAAATGATGAGTTTTCGTTTCCTGTGCAGCAAGCGCACTACCTGTCAAGCTGAGAGATGCCAAGCTGCTCGCAGTGTAGGCTGACGCCTCCTGCTGCCACGCCGTCTACTGTTTGGTTCAAGGCTGCTCCGAGATGCGTCGCGGTGGACCGTCTGCGTGTGTTCACCAGCAAGCAACTTTCGGTGTGTGAGTTGATATATGGCGTGCACAGATATAGACACGCGTATGCGCTCTCGAAGACTACTGACGGTTTTCTACCTGCGTCCATGGGAAGACAACTAGAGTATGTGCACCTCGCAACATATCGTTTTCGGCAACAAAATCCAATGAACTCTTTAATGCCAAGACAATGGGAAGGTCGTGTAATGGGAAGAATCTTTCACTGTTATGTAATTGTGCATTCCTGAAGCGCAAGCATAACTGGTAGATTTGTAACGATCATAATTACTGCATAGCTCAAACAAGAATTTGATTCTGGGTGTTGAGGAAAAAAGATTATTGGAAAATATTTCACCGTATCGAATCATTAAAAAGCAACGTTCTCAATCTTGCGTCGCCTAATAAGCTCCGTAAAACTAACAAAAACAACGTTTGCACTAGAAACACCAGGCTGTTTTGAACTTACGGTTAGATTTTGCCCTCCGATGCTGTGTTGTGGCATTTTCTCCGCGGGAGCACATAATTACCCTGTCATCATCATCACCAGCCGGATTATACCTACTGTAGGGTGAAGGCCTCTCCCATATTTCTCTAACTAACCTGGCCCTGTGATAACTGCATCCACTTGACCCCTGCGATGTTCTTAACCTCATCCGCCCACCTAACTTTCTATTGACCCCTGCCACGCTTTCCTACCCTTGGAATCCATTTTGTTACCCTAAACGACCATCGGTTGTCTTCTCTGCGCACTACATGCCCTGTCCATGCCCATTTCTTTGTCTTGATTTCCACCAGAATGACATTAACTAAAGCCATGTGTTTCACCCACTCTGCTCGCTTCCAATCTCTTCAAGGGCAACTCCAGTGTTTTTTATCATTTTGAGCTTTTGATTGCATTACATTTCTCGGTGTGTCCTGACTCTAACACACAAAATCGTTTTTCCGAAATTTAAAGTAGAACTATATTTAAGAAGGAAAAACAGCAAATCGAAACCGAAACTGCTTTTACGGCCAGAAACGACGTTCCAGTTGACGAAGTGGTGACGCCACCTTCAGTATTAGAAAAACACTCGCAAGGGCTTGATGGAAATAATATATGGAAACCATGACGCAGTACATTAAATGTCTGGGGTAGTCTAATGCAGGCCACAGCGTTTCATGATCACGCGAGAAGTACCGAGGGTATAATGTTTGTGACGTCACAAACGCAGTTTTTTTTGAAGTAGTCTCAACTGAATCCATTAAAACTCCACGTTTTACAATCGTGTTCCGCGCGAGTCAATTGTCCCCCGGCACCCAAATTTGGCAGAATTCGTCAGGGCAGAGAAGAAAACCTAGAGTAAAATTTTTACTAGAATATTCTAATATGAAAAAACCGCTGGAGTGGCCCTTTATGGTTACACCTAGCATTTTCCGTTCCATGGCTTCATTCCATCCAGGCTCCATAACAAGTACATACAAGATAGATGTATTTGGAAGTAGAGGGTCTGAGAGCCACCTCCATGGCTCAGTTCACGGGCCACTCACGCAGGTTATCGGTTTGGATCCTGGCATTGGAACGGGGTTGAACTTTTGCGATCTTTGTAAAACGCTCTGGTCGTGAAATATTTATCTACATATTTTTCGGGACTAAGCACCACCACTTAAAAAAAGTAATTTGAAGCAGTTCAAATTTTCAGGAACTGGTCAGGGTAGATACTCGAACGAGTTTGTCTCTCATGAAGGCAAAATAGCGCATGTGCTGTCCATTCTGTGTCGGGTCGGACTTTGTGTTTCAAGCGCTGCATATTCCAACAATTTAATTACTGTCTCCTCCGTCTGTGTACATACCCCATGAATTTCTTATATCTGTAGCTTTTGGTGATGTATAACTGCGCCATGAGTGAACTTTATACATTCTAGCATAGAAAGCTAAAAAGGTTTGAACGCTGGTACTTTTGCCACGATGAGGTACAAAAATAATTATACCCCATGCATGAAAGACAAAGAATAAATGTTTGTTTGGAATGCAGGGATATGCGCAAGTTTTTATCTTTTGAGTCCTTGGCTTGCAAATGTTATACTGTGTTCGATACCGCCCAAAGAACATATACCGATATTTTGCATGAAGCACGCTAGAAAAACATAAGCCATCCCAATATAAACGTAAAGGAGGTGACACGTGGTGGAAAAAACAAAACTTTAATCCGACGGTTCGGCCGGGGTCCGGCCTTTGTCAAGGAATATAGCAAAGGCCGGACCCCGGCCGAAATGTCGGATTAAAGTTTTGTTGTTTCCACAGTGTGTCACCTCCATTACGTTTATGCCCTACCGGACCCATTCGAGCTTCAACCCCCTCCCTATCTCCCTATATATATATATATATAGTTCTATACCATAATACGATAATATTTATCATTCTTTAATCAAGTTCAGCATAGCATAACATAGATGTATTATAGGCAGACCTCCTGGGTTGGCTATCGGCAAGTAACACGTCAGTTTAGAGCTTCAGCTGAAGATTACATTTCTTGGAACGGCTCTTTACCTGCTTATAAGAGGCAATAATGACGTTAAGAAATGTTTTTTAGACATTGGGGGTGAGTGCAAGTTCGTTTCTTTTGTCTTGTGCGTAGCAGACTTGTTCGTTGTCTTTCGACCATGAGCGTTTCGTGTTGTGTTTCGACACTGCGCCTTTGTTCCATTTCAGCATTCGGCGCTGTAGCGGAGCACCGACGGATCGGTGCTCCTCGCCAAATAGCGGATGACGGGCCCTAGGATTAGGCTTTCTCTCCTGCCGCTTTTCTTCCAGAGCAGAAGAGGCTTTTTCGCATCCCATGTTCTTTATATGTCCGATATCGCTCTTAGCAACGAACACCGCGGAACAATGGCCTTGCCTACACTCTTTTTGGTTTAACTGCGACCCATTGGCTTACTTTTCTTTTGTCCAAGCCACCCTTGGTAGCAGCTTAAAAGAGAAAAGTTTTCTCTTTTTAGCTTTAGAGGCCTTTGTGGTAGCACACTATCAAATTTTGGGCCCGTTTAACGATGACCATGTGGTATCTTTGTGTTCAGTTTGCGCGCGAATGGAAGTGACGAAAACGTCGAAATGCTTGCAAATCACATAGTGAAAGGCCAACAGTTAAAATATGAAAGTTTCGAGTGAGGCGATGGTACCGTTTAAAAAAAAAAAAAAAAAAAAGATGCGGCGATGGTGCATTGCGCAAATGGAAATAAAAGAGAAGATGGTCTACTCGCGCCGCTGTCGGTTCTAAACCCGCCCATCCATGGTCATTTTGGGTTTTATTTTATTTCGGCCTCAATTACTGATTGCGACCTACCACCTGCGAGAAACCAAGGACCGGTCACACATCGAAGGAATCGGTGAATGCGGGTTCTAAATGCCTGACAACTACCACCTGCAAGGAAGTACAAATATCTACTATACTTCGTTTCACAAGATATGTGCAGCACTGTGAAAGACAGAAGAGCCCTTGCAATTGTGCTACTAAGTGTCTCTCACACCTGAGCACTATAATAGAGAATTGTGCTCCTACTGTCAACCCCGCCTATTTGGGGGCGAGAGGCGCGTAGGAGCACAATAGCCTATTGCACTCCGCGTGATCCTGATTGGACTGGGGTGCCTTTGTCTTTCGCAGTGCTGCAAACATCTTGTGAGACGAAGAATAAATATGTAAGTGCTAGCTATAGAGACAGCGCACTAAAAAGCCGGCGCGCTTTGGCAACAGACCACTTAGAGCAAAACTTGCACATACCGGGTATGCCAGATAATTTACGCCCAAGAACTGCATTCGGCGAGTTTATTTCTTTCTAGTAGTAATTTCAGTCCACCCGCACTTTCATCCGCAATATGCAGCTGCAGTTGGGCTTTGACACTATGGTTCTCTGAGCCCATTTGGGCTCGGTCCATGCACGTCAAGCCATGCTTGAAGAAAAAGAATCTTTTTAATTTTCAGCTAAGTTGTTGGACATTTAAAATCCCTTAGCGGAGGCAAGACGCTATCTGTGCCCCGTGTTCACTAGACGTACCCGCCACAGCTACTTCTTTCTGGCTGACATGAGCGGCGGAACTCAGCAGTCGTCGTTTTCTCTCCTCCTCTCCATGTTTCACATGTATCTCCTTTTTCTCGCGATATTTCAGCCTCCTGATTGCTATTTGATTTTTGTTTTTACTACTTCTGGCTAGGATTGGGCAGTAAACTTTCTGTTTACTGCCCACTCCAGCTGTGCTCTTATTGGTTATAGCCGTGATGTAGGCGGCGGCAGAGTTCCGATTGAATTCATGTCCCGTCCCTTCGTTAGCATCCAAGGAGGGCAGTTCGCGCCATGGCCGAAAAACACATACTGATTATGGCTGCCTCTTCCCTTTCAACGGATGCTGTCTCCAACATATGCTGCAAAAAATGGTGTCAATGGTTCCCGGCAAAAAACCAGAGAGGATATCAAACAAAGGCTTGACAAGCGCTTTTTCCTCATTATCAACTACAGACCATTGCTTGAATCAGTGGAAGTGGGATATACTTGAAGATTCATGCCGGGCCGCACATTTTCATCCTCCATCGATGCCTCAAATACCAAAGACGTGACGGTGACTTGCAGAGCGGCTTTGGCTACCAAACGTGTGCAAAATTCGCTTCGAACGAACAGCCTTAAGACGAGTATGACACTATGACGCACTGCTCGAAATGGGACAGGCCGCACTCGACATACATCATGTCATGCCCATCTGGGTAAAATGAGAAAGATGGAACTACAGGAAAAAAAAATACTAAATACAATAGCCCATTTAAATAAGTCAAAATTAGAATCCAGCTCATTAAGAATGGTTTCTCGTCCACCCCCACAAGACATTTCGCCGATGTAATGGGTGGGACGGCTCTCCGCACCGAGATCTGGCCCCTGCAGGCCTGAAAGGCGTACACGCACGTCTTCCCCTCGGATCTGCACGGCCTCCAGGGAGGCGATGGATACAAGCCTCCCACGTCCACATTGCAGGGCGACACAGCTCCCCTGAGCGTGCCAAGAAGGCAAAGGTCGGAACAACAGGCACCTGGAAAGTACGAACCGAAGTTTTTAGCTCCGGCCCCAAGGCATTAAATATGGTGTCCCTAATTCATTGAAACCATCGCGGCCAGCTCGAAACATTTGGTGGAAAAGATTTCTTAAACTGACTTTCCTCCGTGGCTACAATTTTATGAGAAAGAAGTTTAAAACCTCGGCTTAAGAGTGTATAAAAATAAATCTATCTGTCATTGAGTGCAAGCTGGTGTTGCTAATGGAGTAGAAAATAGTGCTGAAGTTCATGAAATAAAACTTACAAACAGTTCCAGGCACCGTTATCAAATTTGGAGCGATCATAAAAGTTCTGCGTATCTTGAAACACTATTCAGCTATTCATGACCTACACGCTCCAGAGGCCATGCTTTATATTCTTTTCCTCCGTGCAATAACGTTTTTTTCTTCCCAATGCAGACAAACGCTCGTACTTCTGTTCTAGCTGCAAGAAATGACCTGTAGAGATTTTTCTTTTCGTTCATCATCTGTCTTATGCGAATTTTAATGTGGTTTTCTCACCCATCTCAACAGAAGTGATCTGCTGTGCCTGATAAGCAGGTTAATTTCCTTGACATCAGTCATCTCAAGGAAAACGGAGCTCTAGAAGCGCTACCTAACCGAGGGGTCATCGCTTCGAGTGGAAGCAAGTTTTGGCAAAATATTATTAGCTAATCTTAGCGTCGACGAACTCCATGAAACGTTCATGGCTTGAATCATCTCTAATTCACGCCTGACTGCTGCTTGATCGCCGAGAGTTTATAAAACTGAAAAAAAAAAAAAGAAACGAATACCCAGTGATGCCTTTAGTGCGTTTTGTTGACACACAAAACAAACAAACCTTTTTCGAGTTTTATATTTGAGTTTTATAAAGGAAAGAGGCAAACGATGGCGAATCAGTGCTAAAAAAAAAAAAAACTCCTACGCTATATATATATCCTCCATGTACTGCTCGATTAGATTGACAAAACATGGGAGCCGGCCCGTAAACTAAATTACAGCTACGCATCATTCAAAAACCCTGCCTTGACAGCCCCTGGTCAACGGACAGATATGTATACTGACAAACAAACAAATGTTCTAAAGGAACATTTCTCTAGACTAATCAGGTAATTACACTACACAGACCCGCTTTTAGTACAAAAGTAACAGCTAAAAACTGAAGACTGCTGACAAGAGGCAGCTACGAAGAGCTACACTAATTATTTAATTACGCAGAGAAATTCACACCCTACTGTCTACCGGTAAACGGACTTTACCAGAGCCGTACGAAATGCATTCCTCCAAATCAAAATCCTCCTTGAGGCAGATTTAAAATTGTTTACAAATGTTTATTAAAATATTCATATTGTTACATTAGGCGGCGCATGCACTGATGTGCGCCTAAGGAAGGAAGCAGAAGAAGTTCGTGAGTTTTGGAGAAGATACGTTCGAGCAGTGTCGGCTGGTGCCTGCAGAAAAGCACCTGTTGTTTGATAGCCTTGTCTTCCGTGTCCGGTCTCTGCAATTCCAAGCGGACCTACCCCGTAACAATATTAAGAAAATAACCCGAGGTTTGGGAAGAAAGCCGGTGGTTTTCTCTTCCCGAAACCAAGCCTCCAACATCTCATCGTAGACCTAGAGCCATAGCTGTCGGAAGTTGTCTGAGCAGGTATTTTAAAAGTGCGCAGAAAATTTTGATTATTCATTGTCCTTTCATGTGAGCTGCTAGATACTTATCAATGTGGTTTAAAAGAAAAGTAATCTTAAAAACCGGTCACCTAGTGTGCCCTGCAAAATACTGCCTGATAAGTATTAATATAACGACAACACTCTCGAAGTCCTCTTTGACTTGGAGGTGTACGACTCAACCAGGATGTTCGAAGCCTTCCAGGACCTGGGCCACCTAGGCTGCATGGCTTGGTGCCAATCTGTTGAAGCAATTTCGTGTCGAACAACTCATTTTTTTTCGCCTAGATGGAATCATTTCAATGAGTGTAACTAGTAGGCAGAGGTACCACGGAGCTGTATTGCAAGCAGTACTCTTATTTAGTCGTAATAATTTTGAATTTAAATATGAATTCATTTCGAAAACCTCCAGATAGTAAACATTGCACCCGGCGTATCAACGTTTGAGATGCAAGTGCAGTTCACAGCCTATAATCTAGCTACATCGGCGGAGAGAGGTTCTGTATTCCCTGTAGAAATCTGTGCCTGTTCTGCTGTGGTTTCAAAGAGGCTTACAGACGGATTCTTACTCACGCCTCGAAAACACTGTATTACCAGTAAAAATATGAACAGAAATTTTTGTGTATAACTTCTCGCAAATAACGTCCTTACCACTGACGACACTCTTCAAAAGAAAGCTTCCCGATCCCTGAACACACTCAACATGCTGTCAAAAAATTGGTAAAACTATGCTACAGTGTGTCTTGCACCCATCAGTCTCCCAGTAGTACGGTCTTATAATTTATATGTGTAGCGTATGGGTCAACAAAAATATACTATCAAAACGACTGGACCCAATGGAAAGTTCGTTAAAACTTCAAGTTGGGCTAGTTGGTAATTTCTTGTTGGAATCATTTTGAAGCAGTCCCTTGTGTTTCGTGTTCTTTGTGTACGTGTTTTTACCGCTACAAAATGATTCCACCAATGGGAAGCTTTCATTTTCATCTTTGAAGATTAGAATTTAGAACATCTGCCATAAAAAAAAAAAAAAAAATCTGTTTCCAGAAATGGGTCGTACATCGCAGACAGAACAGGTGCTCGCTTGTGCGCACACATTGCAAAAAAAGAAAAAAGAATATGGCCACTAAAATATCGTTACTTCATTGTTGCTAAGTGCACATAAAGAACGTTGTTCAATAATAAACGTTTCTTGATCATTGTTTTGCTACTGCACTTTGAGGATAAATTACAAGAGATAGGAACACTTGATTCTCTTCCTAGTATTGCGTCAAAATACAGTCCACTGCCACAAATGGCGCAGTCTCCTTGCTGTGACACCAGATTAACACATTTTAATAAATAGCGAACACCACATAAACACGTACAAGGATGCCCTATTATATTGAAATTTATATTAATTTTACAGATCAGTCAGGAGTGTAACAGAAAGTGCAGAAGTATACGCAAACTAGAATAAAAAATGAGGGTACCAAGCAATGCATCAGATACACTGCCTAATGATAGGCTACGTACGAAGCTGTAAGCAAGATAATAAACGAGAATATCAAAAAATTATAGTATATAATGTTGCCTCCGGTCTACTGACGGCGCCCTTTCGAGAAATGGAGCTGAAATCTTGATGAGATGTATCATACAAATCACAAAAAGGGTTTTAATACAAGGACATGTGGTAATATTTTGGCGAGTTCTGAGTGACGCTGGGATGAGTGGCCTTGCCATTGCCGGCACATGTGCCACATGGGCCGCAGTGGTGTAAACCAACAACGTTAATCGCAAGGTTTATTCCGCCACTAGCTTATAACTGAACTCATTCTCCAAAGGACGCTATAGGTATAATAAACAGCAAATTAAAGGGTACACGGTAAAAGGCAGAAAAATAAATAAACAACTGATTGACACTTTGTAATGCACAAATTTAGAACGTTTCATCCAAGTAATTTCGTGCCTTCTTCACATTGTAGGCCCACACACAACATACAGTCTACACACAAAAATTTTTTTTTTTTTCTCTCAGAATTTCAAGGTAATTATTTTCGCTGAACAGTTGCAAAGAATGCATTTCGTGCAACGAAGTTGCTGTCATCAATCGCCAACATGACCTTTGAATTTCACTCGCAGTTCTAAAGAGAAGGAAAAGTTTGTTGCTGTTGCTGTATCAGCTTGCTCCAGAGAGAGAGACAGAGACAGAAAACTTTATTGTCGGGAGTAGTGTTATTGAAAGAGCTCCAGAAACTTATCCGCATAAGTTTCTTTGAAGCAAATTCCACTCGTATTGTTCTGCCATTAGCAGACCCTGGTGTTTTCGCAAACCGACGTGGAATTTCATGCCAGCTTTTTCGACAAGTAAGCGAACTTCCACATCACAGGTTCACGCGGCGCACAAGTGGACCTTGTCCACCTTCTTCGATAGCAGGAACCACGATTTAGAAGAGAACTGTTTCGAAAACACTTTGAAAGCGCTGTCGAAGCTTCGAGTTCCACGACCACTGCATTTGACACGTACAAGAGTCGCAAGGTGTCGGACGCGTCATCTAGTGACAAAATGAAAAAAAGAAAGCGAGGCATACATGGAAGTTGGAAGCCTCAGACAAATGCATATTAGGTGACAAGCATATATACCGTCAGGAATGCAGTAGTATCCGTAATCTGACAGGCTTGCGGAGGCGGCTATCCAGTTTTAGATTTGAATTCTCCTCCCCCCGTCCCAGCTGGGTAGAGGATCGAAATCGCCACGACGCGACAGCTGTTCCTGATGATCCCACGGAGAAAATATATTTCCCTCTTAGAACAGCGCATATACCACCGGCAACGACCTGAATTTAACAAAAATTTAATAATTTTTCGCAAATAAATGGCATTTTTCATAAATTTTTAAAAAGTTAGCAAAATTTTAAGACGAGTCAAAATTCATACCCCATTTTAGGAAAACAGAAAACTTCGCAGATATATAACACGCCAGGAGGCTGTAGGTCTTGGCAGCGTATTTTCTGTAAATCTGACTCAACCTTTGCGTTGTTGGGCTTTTTCGTGCTCGGGCTTAATTATTGAGTGGGGCATCCTTAGGTGGGGTCATGTCAGAAACAATGCCGACTAATTAAACTCAACAATCATCGCTTCTATCAAGGTTTGTCAAAAAGCGATGAAGCTTTGAAATGCTTTTTCAGATGTTGCTTTAAATACTAAATATCACAGCTTATTCAACGGATGATTACAGCCGCGTCGCTCGTGCCGACAACGTTGCTCGAAATCAGTGCAAACTGACACCGTTATATAAGAAAACAGCTGCTAACTCGAGTTTTACCGAGATGTCAGATGTCAAGAAAAGTTTGATATTTAGTTCACGTTGCTCTCGTAGCATCATGTGGGTGCAATCCGAAATCATGCGCCTACACACGGGCTCCCTCAACCGGCAAAGTAAACACTCCGCTTCGATTCCGCTAAGCAGCGGAGTCATGTTTCTTCGAGCACTCTGTACCGACGAGAACACGAGAACAGGCTCAGCTCAGCTCGGGGCGCCGCGTTACAATTCCCTCTCGTGTAAGGCAGTGTACTAGGGATTTTGAAAGCTGTTCTAGCAGGCCTCGGTTATATAAGAATCTTTTATTGCAGGAATCAACCCGACACAGTGCAGCGGGCATGGGGCTGAGTTTAAGCTTTGCAGAAAGAAGACTTAAAAGCGCTGGCTCGAGTTTCTCGCTGGTGCTCAGAACTCTCGGAAAAATCTTTCCATATCATGAGCCTATATGGCCCTGAAGTGAAGAACAGTACAGGTTAAACAGCACTGAGGTGTGAGATGTTCAGATAGTGAAAGCCACATACCTCGTTTAAACCAGAAGCGGTTACCCCTGAAGTGCGTTGCCGCTAACTTCTTAGCCAGATAAGACTGACACCGCGCTTTTCTTTTTAATACTTGGCAGCCCAACCAGTTTAAATTAAAGCTTAGAAACGCGCAGCCTTATGGACATAAATGTTTTCTAGGACAACGAAATGCCACCAGCAAAACCGATTTCAGGTTGGCAAGAAAGCTGCCAATAATGCGGCGTTGATGTACTGCCACGGTTGTATACAGAGTCAAAAAGAGCTTCAGAGAGAGATGTTGCAATTTTCCGCTAATCCTAATGAGGTCCATGCTGGTTCTAGATATATAGTGGCATAGAAGCCACTGCTTCGCTTGTAAAAGAAGGGTCCTACGAAAGGAAACAGCATAAATTGGAAAGTTCTGTTGTGCGGTGTCTGAAGGTCGACTTCTTGTAAGGTGATGTTCTACAGCATTGAAGTCAGTTTATCTCTGACGAAACACGGTACGAATTTTCCCTTAGCAAAACTGAAGGAATTCTGTGATAGCTCTTTAGAGCACGTGTGTCCATTTACAATTATCGCACGCTTAGGCCCAAATGCATTACAGTGTGGTATTTAGTAAAAAGTTTGTGTATATTCAGGATAACTGAATTTTTGAATTCATGTGTGTCACTGCTCTAGTGTATTAGCAAATTGTAGACAGCCACTGACAACACAACTGCTTCGTTATTTGTTTATTTATTTATTTATATATATATATATATATATATATATATATATATATATATATATATATATATATATATATATATATATATATATATATATATATATATATATATATATATATATATCATAGCGAGTGCTATGATATATATATAGGCCGCGTTGCGAGAGGGAATCATAGCGAGTGCTATGATTCCCTCTCGCAACGCGGCCCATTTGAGCCGCAGTGCACAATGCTCAACATAATGTCCAACTCTTTTACACGTTTCATGCAGCGCATTCAGCAGCACTAAAAAACAGCATGGGCAAATGTAGGCTTTTTGCTAAATAAAGAAGTTGAAGCGAATTCTGGGAGGCTTCTTAGGGATTATTTTATATTCTACACGGGAAGATGCTGACTGCTTCCCCGCGGGCTCCGATTAATCGTTTCGTGAAAACGAATTCTGCTTTTCGTTCACTCCTGATGAAGTGTCAACAGCCTCACAGAGTGCATTTGTTGGCAGCAGCGCATATTATCGTGTGATGCACCCATTCCAGACATTTCTTTTTCTTCACCGAGCGTGGCAAGCCAACCGCTGCAATTAAGCGTACGAAGTGCAGAGTGTCAGAGAAAAATGGCGGATTCCAGAGCATTGAGCACCTCTGACCTGTCAAGAGCAAAGTAGCGTGCGCCAGCGAGGCTACGTCATCGGGAGTGCTCGTTCGGGACCCATTTCTTCCGAGAGCATGCCGAGACAGCTTCCAGGCGAGAAACATCCAAGGCGAAAACTACGCAATTGTGGGAGGCCAAACTCGACGCGTGTAGGCAGCGCGCGACGAAGGAAGAGCAGAGCGCGGCTGGTAATTTCTCGAGAACAACTGGTAGCAGCGCACATGATGGCTTCTCTCGGCGCTTCTCTCCGGGCAGAAAACTAAGTTTCCGCGCAAGATTGCGCATAATACGCTTCATTTGCTTGCCGGAAACTGAAGGAGGCTGGATTGGCTACTTATTGTTAGGGTTCACTCGAGCAGCCCAGAAATATCTCCGGGTCGTTCTTGAGAGTACGGCTTCCTCTTTTCCGCTCAGAGATGGTGGCCTAATTGTTCGCAGGAGGCGAAGTTTTATTGCAGCCTGGTTTAGCGCTTTGGCGGTAATATATTTCGCGGTCCGAGCTAGCGAGATGGGCCGACGGTTAAACATATTGTAGGAGGCAAAGCTGCCTTCCCGCAGCTTCTCGCGGTACAGGATAAGACTAATCACAGTCTGCAATTCTCGGCATCTGTTGCGCAAGACATGCCGCCATCAGTGCAAATAAATATATGGACTGAAGAGACAACAAGCAAAATAAACTAATGGAGTGTCGTCTCCAGATTAACGCTAACCATGCATTAAACCGCAAGTGCCTACATTATTTTTTTTTTTTGTAGATAAATAAGAACTCCCGCAAATACAAATCCACTTCTAATAGTGACAGGAGCAGCAATATATCGGAGCGAAGGTTAAAGGAACCAAACAAACGTAACTATTTCCGTTTGAGGATGCTTGCCGTCTCAGCTATTAAAGCGACAGCGTTGAAGGTCCCGTTCTTAAACAAATCTGACGTTGTCGGAGTTGTGCGTTGTCAGCGCAGTGAGTGAAAAACCACGAACACGGCTCTGGAAGGTGGCAGTTGGCAGGTGCCCTGGCTCAGTCCATATTGGTCGCTGGCTTCTATGACATCCCAAAACCAAAACAAAATCAGCATACGACAACTCGGGTAGGTCATTTGAGAAGGAGATAGAATTACTTAACAGGACCTTTAGATATATCGAGTCAGACTCCCTACTCCTAGGCTATAAGCAGACCCGTTCATGCGGTTGGATTAAAGCGCACTATGCTGATGAGACGTGCGAGATAATAAAGCCGCGATTAATGCGTTAGTTATCAATAGAGTTAGAAAGTGCCTGTTACAGAATGAATTTCCGCAAGGGTAGCCGACGAGGGAAGCAATTAGAAAGTTTTAGCTGAGTATTCCGTAAAAACGCTGCCCATGCGCAGAGCACTGAGCCAGCCAGCGGGTTTACGAAGCGAACTTTACGTTCGCTGGGATAACGAAGTAGAGTGCGCCGATCTTATCCGTTCGGGCAGGTGACGGAGCCGCCGAGCTAAAGCTCTTTTTTTTTTTTTTCGCGCCCCGCTTCGCCGGTGTATCCGCTGGTGCACTCAGGTCCGCTGGCCATAGATCGCTCGGCTAAAAGTCTCTGTTAAGGCTGCCGCATAATATGCTCAGAGGTGGAGCTTAAAAAATTAAAAAACACTGAAGAATCTGCCTTGGAGTAATTCGAAAGCACGGATGCTGCTGTTGGCTGCTTCTGGTTGCTTCTAGTTGCTTAATTCACTTCTTGTTTACCAATTTTAGTCTTTAGTACTTTCAAATTGCGCGCCAATCCCTTCCTATACCCTTTTTCGGCTCTGCTTCCGGTCACGTGACGTCCCATCCTTGATGTCACCCAAACTGACTGCCTTGATTAACTACTGTGGTTTCCTACGTGGACATAAGCCACCAACCACCGCGGGTTCGAGCGTCGCGCGAGCCGAAGCCCCGATCAGCCGTTACCACACGCACACTGAAACACCGCAGCGCGCACTCAACCTCCACCGGGAGGAGAGCACTTCGCTGCAAGGACACAAACCTCCAAGTTCACGAAGGAGACGTTTATTGAAACGCCATCCTCCAGCGGCACACACACACACGCACACACATACAAAATATACAAAACGCACAAGTGACACGGAGTGCGCGCCGCAAGCACACAAGGGCGTGCTGTGATCTCTCTCTCGCAGTGACCAGAGGGTTGCTTTGAGAGAGAGTGGGCAACCACCGCAAGGTACGCCTGTCTCGGATCGTTGGATCACGATCGACAGGCTCGAGTCGCGCTCTCAGGTACGACCCGGAGCAGACGAACTCGAGTACACACTGGTCTGCGCGGACAAAGGCCGGCAGACAAGAACAGTAGCGTACGCACCTTACGATGTCTCGGAGGGGTCTCTCTCTGAGCTCCGCTCGGACAGTCGCGCGAGCGCGGCTGTCGAAGCGGTGCCCTGTTCCCGCCAAAAGGCGCCAATGGGAACCGCCACTGGGACACCAGGGCGGAGCTGTGGCCCGAACGACAGTGACAAGTCGTCCGAGCCTCTCTCCGCCGCCTCAGGCGGGAGAAAGGGAACAAGGAGAACAACTGGGAAGCGGGCGGCGGCCGCGCAAAGGGCAGCCGCAGCAAGCCCGAATCCCACATCAGGAGAGAAGACGCGCTGTACAAAAGAAGGCACTCACTGTACAATATTTACAAGTTAAGAAGCAAGAATGGAAACAGAAGAAAGCGAAAAGTGGGAACAGAGGCACACAAAACAAAAAAAAAAAATAATAAAGCACACAGGCTGGAACTGAGCGAGCCAGAAAAGGGGGAGACCAACCTTGCTTCCGGGTAGGGTTGAACGAGCAAGCTCGCTCGGTGAAGCGGTATGCCTTCGGTTGCGGAAAAGGCCCGCCGTCCGGCATCAATTACACAGGTGAACGTCGCCTCACCTTGTACCGGTGCGGGGTAAGGCTGCGTTCCACCGCATCGGGTGTGCCTTGGCGCTTGCCTGTGGTGACAATGGGCACCAGCGTAAGCTCGTCAGACCGTTACGCATAGGCCTTCAGGTCTGCAATGTAGGCACGGCTGGCTTTCCCCATAGGGGGATTCTCCAGCAATGAGCCCCTGCTTGTTACTGGGGGACTGCCCCATGAAATCGCAGGTGGCCATCTGCCACGGACGCACACTGTCAGTTGGTTTCGTCATGCCCGGTGGCTTGCCACCCCTCGACTTCTCCATTTGACAGACATGGCAGGAACGGCAACCGCGGAAAATGTCGCGCTTCATGCCGGGCTGCAGTCACCGATTTACTCAGTTTCTTGAAACCTTGGAGCCACTCAGATGACCAGCCAATGGTTTGTCGTGAGAGAAACGCAACAGAGCGCCGCTCAGACATTGGCGAATAGCCACTTCAAATGGTTCATGGACTCATCATCCGTGGTATGTATTTCAGCGCGAGCCCGTCATGGCCCAGCAAATATGAATCCCCGGGGCACGCCGCGACACACGCTGGCTCGTGCCCCCTGCGCCCGCTCAATACAAGTAGCGTACCGGCGCTGCGCCCGCTGCAATACAAGCAGCGTAACGGCGCTCGTCTCCCAGTGACCGTCGCTGACATCGCGACAAAACGGGTCATTTTGCTGGACCGTCGTAGCTCTCCGTGGCTGAAAACGATCCCAGTCATCCCAAAGGAGAGCCTGGTTTCGTTTCCCCGCAGGTTCGCAGCAAAACTTCCGCTGGCATCGGCGTCTCAGATGTGCTCACAAAGAGCTTTCACACTCGCCTGCTTTGCGAAGCGCTGCTTACTCGGATAGCGGAATGGGGAACCCGTCTGCGGGCGTCCCCTCCGTGCCGATCTGCGGCTCGTCCGCTGTTTCGCCCCCTCCCCTGCCGGCGTAAAGACGCCGCCGCGGGCGAGCGGGGCACGGGATAGCGCGTCAGCTACCACGTTCGTTCTCCCCTGTAGATACTGCACCGAAAAGTCGAAATGCTGTACCAGGAGAGAATGGCGCGCCAGCCGGCTCGCAAGTTCAGGGAGCCGCATCAGCCAACTGAGCGCCCTGTCGGCGCGGTTTCCAGAGGGAGCCCGGCCGACGCCTCGCCCTTCCCCGAACAGAAATGACTGCAAGCGGGGTACGGGTGCTGTTGTGCGGAGATGCGGGCAGCGGCGGCGTCGCGCACATTGCTTCCGCAACGGCGTAAAGCTGAAACAGCGGAGGCATATGGTCAACAGTCGCACCGCAGGGTGGTCCGAAGAACCATGTAGCGTGTTTCAGTGCCTTTGCCGAGTGCCGCGCAGGGGGCGGCAGGCATGGCGCATGAGCTTGATCGTCAAGGCGACCGGCTCGGCCGATGTGCTGTCCAACGACTCATGGAGCCAGGGACAATTCACGTTGGGCGCCAGTTGTGGTTTCCTACGTGGACATAAGCCACCAACCACCGCGGGTTCGAGCGTCGCGCGAGCCGAAGCCCCGATCAGCCGTTACCACGCGCACACTGAAACACCGCAGCGCGCACTCAACCTCCACCGGGAGGAGAGCACTTCGCTGCAAGGACACAAACCTCCAAGTTCACGAAGGAGACGTTTATTGAAACGCCATCCTCCAGCGGCACACACACACACACACACACACACACACACACACACACACACACACACACACACACACACACACACACACACACACACACACACACACACACACACACACACACACACACACACACACACACACACACACACACACACACACACACACACACACACACACACACACACACACACACACACACACACACACACACACACACACACACACACACACACACACACACACACACACACACACACACACACACACACACACACACACACACACACACACACACACACACACACACACACACACACACACACACACACGCACACACATACAAAATATACAAAACGCACAAGTGACACGGAGTGCGCGCCGCAAGCACACAAGGGCGTGCTGTGATCTCTCTCTCGCAGTGACCAGAGGGTTGCTTTGAGAGAGAGTGGGCAACCACCGCAAGGTACGCCTGTCTCGGATCGTTGGATCACGATCGACAGGCTCGAGTCGGAGCAGACGAACTCGAGTACACACTGGTCTGCGCGGACAAAGGCCGGCAGACAAGAACAGTAGCGTACGCACCTTACGATGTCTCGGAGGGGTCTCTCTCTGAGCTCCGCTCGGACAGTCGCGCGAGCGCGGCTGTCGAAGCGGTGCCCTGTTCCCGCCAAAAGGCGCCAATGGGAACAGCCACTGGGACACCAGGGCGGAGCTGTGGCCCGAACGACAGTGACAAGTCGTCCGAGCCTCTCTCCGCCGCCTCAGGCGGGAGAAAGGGAACAAGGAGAACAACTGGGAAGCGGGCGGCGGCCGCGCAAAGGGCAGCCGCAGCAAGCCCGAATCCCACACTACTTTAGTCTTCGGTAGTTTCAAATTGCGCGCCAATCCCTTCCTATGTCCTTTTTTGGCTCAACTTCAGGTTGCGTGACGTCACATCCTTGACGTCGCTTTAATTGACTGATTTAATTAACTATTTTAGCATTTGATACATTCAAATGTGGCGCCAAGCCATTGCCTAAAGAGACCATTTTCGCCTTCACTTTTACATTTTTTGCCTCTAGTTAATTACCTAATTACCTTATTGGCCTAATCATTTTTCGAACCCTATACGTAACCCTCTATCGATTGATACCACTCATTAACCTCTACCACTTCTCAATTACTCACAACTGCTGCGGACAGCTTTTACCTTTTTGCCTGTAAATAATTACGTAAATAACTTATTGGCCTAATTATTTTCTTAAAAGCTCAAAATCTTCACTCGTACATGAATTTAATTTGTTGTGGATATACACGGTGCTTTAACATTAATAAATACGTTGCCATTCATGCAAATATTGTTTCGTAGTCGGGGGTTTAAGTCATGCCGGCTTCTACAGGTGCCTGCCACTAGAAGGATTGGAGAATTCGAAATACCTGATGCAAAAAATATTGTACATTCCCTCTTGACTCTGAATATCCCGGTAAAAATTACAAGGGTTCAACGCTACTGAACCAAATATTGAGCGAAAGCATTAGCTGCGGGGGACACGAGCGTTCTTCTTCTTATTTTTTCTTCCCTAGTCCAAATATAAAGCCCCGCTTTAACCAACCCGTATGATCGTGCCTTAGTGGCCTATAGGGGTAACGTGAATGCCAGGGTCCTAGCAGGCTGATTCTGAGATAACCATACCATGTGAAACGAGAGACCCAAGTTGGCAGCTCCTGCCAGCCCGTGTGTCACGTAGGGTGTGACGTCACAGCTTCACGTGGGTAAGACGTTACTGCGGCCGGGTCACGCGAAAGCTCGAAAGTGCGAGTAGTAAAATAAGTTGTTCCAAATGGACCTAAGTTTATCCGCTGGCAACCATGATAGATAAAATCCATGCACCTTGAAATAACTGTTAAATCCTGTGGGGCCCAAAGCCCCTTTAGTGTTTCAAAGCGCGCACGCTTTTTCCTGTTTGTGTTGGCGTCTGCCCGGGCAGTGCGAGTACGCATGAGTGAGCTGCCTGGAGCGGGGGCGGCATGTTAGACCGAGGGTAGATGAGCTCGTCGGAAGCATGGCTCGGGGCTTTTTCGCCGGGCGGCCGGCCAGCGAAGGGCGGCCCGGCAGCGTCCCAGGCCGGCTGGATGTATGTACACGGACGACGGAGCGGGGTCCTGTCTGACGAAGACGGAATCGGTGCCTACAAGAATGCCTTAGGAGTAATAGCATGAGTGCTGCCACGCGAGAAGCGATGTTTTTGGACCGTTGTCAACGCTTTGGCCCTATTACTCGCCCTATTCGCGAAGTAGTGTATTTTGTGTTGCCGCGGTGAAGCCCTGACCCATGTTCCGTTTTCAACGCGGTAGCGTTAAGGAGCTCGTGTCGCAGAAAAGCCGGTGTCGTCGGCGGCGTTGGCCGTGAGAGATAAATACCGGCATACACTTCATAAATAAACATGCACTTCATAAATAAAATGCAACTCCTAAGATGGGCTGGGTGGGAATCGAACCAGGGTCACCGGAGTGCGAGACGGAGACGCTACCACACAGCCACGAGTTCGACGCTTGAAAGCGGTACAAAAGCGCTTCTAGTGAATGCGGTGTTGCCATAGAAACGTGCCGTAGAACGTTATACTGCGGTGTATATCGGTAATTATGAGCATGTTACTTACAGAAGTCGCAGTTACACGAGTAGCGAAGTACGTTTCCGCTACATTTCTTCTGCGCTCTGCGCACATGCAGAGCCATCTTGCGGCAAACACAGAAGAACCCCTCCTCGCAATGTGCGGCGCTGCTCGGACACGTGGGGCGCCACTCGCTCCTGACGTTTCGCCGTGCACCCTCACGGGTTGTAGAATCAAGCGTCTTTCCTTTCTTTAGATCACTATCTTCGCTCACCCGCTTCTCCCCTTCGGGCCGCCTGGGTACCGGTGCGAGGATGCCCCAATACCCTTGCGTTTAATGTTTTCTCGACGAGGTGCGATAACGCTATCGCGTTCCACTCTTGAAGGCGAAGCTTAAGCGTCCTCCAAATTTATTCTTGATAGTCAATGGTCGCGCACTTCTCCGGCATGCTTTCAGTGCAGTTTTAACCAATGCTGTTTTCTTTTATTTAATACTTTTCTGTTGATCCGGAATAAACCGGTGTTTTTAAGAAAGACTTGGTTTTTCACTCGTCAGGCGAGGCCATCGCTCGCGGACCCGTATTCTAGAAGGCGGAGCCTTCAATTCAAAGAATATCTAGCACACAAACCCCATCGCCTGATTAATGGGTTCCAAGTTATGCCCCTTGTAACTCTAAAAAAGTTGCAGGCTGAAAACTAATGCTCGATGTCAACGAATGTTGCAGAATCATGTTTGAAATTCGAAACATGCAATGCCTTTACTCTTCGGCATCCCAGAATGTTAGCAAGCCATGAGCCTGCTTGAGCACTGAAAATCCCCGTTTTTACCCAAGGCGTAGTGCAATATGGCGAAATTTTTTCGCATCTACACTACAAGTTCATGCAGAGATTTTTCTCTGTACATTCTCGGTTCGTCCAATGCTGTAATGCGGATCACACCACCCCCTTTTGAGCTACTTATAGCGGTTGTGAAGAAAGTGAATTTGTCGCACAAGTACGTCAGTTCTCATATGATGTCATGAGAGTAGGTAGCTTCAGCCCTCCTGACTGACGCACTCTCGTCACCTGAGAAACTGTATACGACGGTATTTTGGTCAGAAAGGTGGCAGTTGTAGCACACAAAGGCTTGCCGTCACGTTACCAAACGTGAGATGATAACCTCCAGTCAGGAGCGGCACTTCCGGTAACTGCTCTTTGAACGTACAGTCGTGAGCAAACGTGGTATACAACACTCAGCCAGTGGCGGAGCTCGCGAAAACTGCATGCCAACTTCATCTAGCAACAGCCATCTGTGATCGGAACAATAGTGGCACAGTTCCATTTTATCCACATGCATGTGTCCTTGTCGCTGTCTCTTGCGCTGTCGCTGGGAGGCACTTTTACGCAGTTTTCCCGAGCTCGGTCACTGGCTGAGTGTTGTATACAACTTTTTCTCACGGCTGTACATAACCGAGAATGAGCTTTCGGAACACAATCCCGACAGCAACAATGAATTTGTTAGCATCCTTGGAGTGTTTTCTGATCTTTTCACAAATACGGTGAAAGTGGCAGAGATCATCGTGGGATAAAACGCCTTCAGCAGAAATGCAGCTACTTTTTCCTAGAGATTGTAGCATCTATGTAAAAAGAGCAAACCCTTGCTGCCTTCCTGTAATTTGGGCAGAGAACGT
This sequence comes from Amblyomma maculatum, assembly GCF_055883805.1. Taxonomy (NCBI): domain Eukaryota; kingdom Metazoa; phylum Arthropoda; class Arachnida; order Ixodida; family Ixodidae; genus Amblyomma; species Amblyomma maculatum. The sequence goes on along the minus strand of NC_139344.1, from coordinate 91,911,835 downwards.
TCAAGGATTGGTTAAAAAGGTAGACTATAGTTTCATTGTTGTTTCTGTCCAAAGGCATAGAGCATGCAACGAAAGATCTCGTCTTTTATTCGGCTCCAGGCGTTTCCGCTGAAAAACATTATCAAAGAAACATCCCTTCACGTTTGTTGCTTCGTCTACCGAGAGCCAAAAGCACGAGTCGCGCGGTCGTCTACCTTCCGAGGAAGGACATAGGCTAGAAGAAATATTTACCAAGTGTAGATTTAGATGGCACGTTCTACTGCAATACTTCTGAGGAAACGTTTTAAATATCAGATCTTGATTTTTTCCTGCACTATTTGAAGCCACTAGGACATCGTATAAGTCAGAGTACAAAGCCTAAAGACTTTGTATCGTTCTTAAACGCTTCTCTCAAGAACGATTCCTTCTGGCATTAAACATTTGTCTAGTCTCCTACAGTTTTTATTTTGTGCTGGTCCGGATAATACCGGGCTGCCAAGAAATATGCGATAGTGAAATGGATATCCTTTACATAGGATATAAAAATATGATGTAATTACTGGCGAAAATATTCTATGGCGTGAAAAGGCGCGCACTTTGGGCATATTGTAGTACGATGACAAACAGTAAGAGGACGCTCAAGCTTAGTCTGAAGGGTAGACACGATGGCGCCTTTAATACTGTTTTTTCATTCCGCGATTTTTTACATTCTTTTTTTCTGTTGGTTTGTTAAGAAAGTAAGGTGCCGTATCTGCCTTACTTCCCTGTGGGCAGCTACACTTACAATTAACAGCATACAGTTGGAGGTCATTGGTTCAAATCCTAGTCGTAAACTATCCTCCAACTTCAATAATAGATGAATGATAAATAGAAAGGGAAATGTTATGACCTAATGTTTCATCATCATCATCATCATCAGCCTGATTATACCCACTGCAGGGCGAAGGCCTCTCCCATATTTCTCCACTTAACCCGGTTCTGTGCTAGCTGCATCCACTTGACCCCTGCGAACTTCTTAACCTCATCCGCCCACCTAACTTTCTGCCGCCCCCTGCTACGCTTTCCTTCCCTTGGAATCCAGTTTGTTACCCTCAGCGACCATCGGTTATCCAATGCTTAACGCTGCATAAAAATATGTTGACTCACAATTAATGATGCATATTTTCCGACCCGCTTCCGATTAGTCCTTACAACCTACCTCTCCAACTAGGGTACAGAGACGGCTTTTCGATCAAACGAGCCCTATAAGCTATCCCGCAATAGACAAATTTTAACAAATTTGGGCACTTTATTTCAATTAGGGGCACGTTACGAAATAAACGACGCCGAAGGGCTGCATAGAGCGTTTCATAATTTTCGGGTAACTATTATGATTCCACTCAAACACGTCTATTACGTGCTCACCTTCATTCCACATTTTTTTTAATATACACAGCGCAACAAACATAGGACTCGTTTGTCCTATGTTTGTTGCGCTGTGTATTTTTAAAAATGATGCACTAATTAGCTCAACTCTCAGTTCTATTGAAATTCATTCCACATGGTTGGCAGCTTTTCGAGGTCCTTCTCTTTGGCATATGGCTGGTAAGCCCGGTCGAGATTCGTGGCCAGATATGAAAATAACGAGTCATGGTGCGTTAGCGTCACTTCTGCAAAAGCAGAGAGTTAGGGTTGCTTTAACAGGGATATACTAGTCATTCTGGCGACAGTATATTGCGCGGATCGATAGGATATGACGCGAGATTGAGGGCGGAACAGTGGTCTTCGTACAATCGTTAAACGAGTCTTGTTAAACGTTGTTTATGTGAGGGCGCGAATCTGTATCCGTATCTGTATCTGTATCTGCCAAATTCTGAAAAGTGGACCAATAAAATATGAGAAAAAGGAAAACAATTGTTTCAGCATTTTCTGCTCACGTGGTTAGCATGATGTTTCATGGCTATATTTTAGCCAAAATAGGGCATTTTTAAGCCCCAACGTCGGAATTAGGCATTTATGGGCACTAACCCCCGAAATAGGCATATATAGGCACTATAAAACTAGAAATAAGTATGATTTAATACCTTATTCGTGCTCTTATGTACAAATGGCGCGCAGATGGTGCGCTGAAAAAGAAATAAGCATTTGCTTAAAATCTGGTCTCTACATACGACCCACGGCGTTTGTGAATAGGGATCACTCCAGCATAAGGGCCAAATGTTGCGGCGGGTCTGTGCGCTATTTTAAGTCTTCTTTTCACAAATTCATTGTGAACCCAGTTGAAATCTGACCAATACTTGAATTCTTAGTTTCAGGGATGGATGACTCCTCCTTAATGAAGCGCTAGTGCCGGACATTTACTGTAACCGGTTGAAGTCATGCACAACACTTATATTGAACGGCGTGCGGAATTAAGGTTAGTATGGTGCCTCAGCAATGACAAACAGTAATTCACAACAGAAAACGACCACGAATAGAAGCAAACCAGCATACCATGAATGGTAAAAGTATCAAGCAGAGCCTTTAACACTGATTTTATTTGCTGCAATTTCTTAGACAGCACGTTAATGCAGTCTTTGCAGCTTTAAAGCGCCAACACCGAAAAGTCGTTGGGCACGTGATTAACATAACGAGGAATTAAAAATTTACTTTGCCTCTTACCACGATTTGTCGACATTCGGAACCTCCAACGTGTGGAACTTCTCGATTACTTAGGTTTTCTCTTTGGATGCTTGATCTATTTCGAGTAACTTCCAAGTATGTACACACGACCACGGCTGGTAATATAGATCATTAAGTCCTGCCAGAGTAATTTGTGTCCTGTGGTCGGCATGCATTCTCTTGAAAGATAACATGCAATAAATTAGTCAATTTTCAGCACATTAATAAGTAAAGGCAGTCTGGGCCTTAATGATGTCCGGGAACAAACTTCTTGAGGGTTGCGAACTTACGAAGTAAAATTATAGACAAATGGAAAAAAGGACAAGGATAGTAGACAGTTACAAATATATAAGAACGAAAATTACAAAAAAAAATAATAATCAGCACATAAAATAGGTTTGTCTCCTGTGGTGTCTGATTCAGACCAGACGCATGACACGGGATCACGCAAACGCAGTATGCAAAAACCCTCCTCTATTCGTCACAGTGAAGCCAGGCAATCATATTGAATGACGATGACGATATGTACACTGAAAGAAACGAATCTGAAACAAGAAATAAGGATACAACATCGCCTCCCGCTTGAAAAATACAACATAGTAATTTGCAACAACCAAAATAACACGAACTAAACACCTATTGTTCAGGTAAAGAAAACCCAAATCTTACTACAGGTCGGCGTACCCTAGTGCTGCGACGCAAAGGTTGCTCCACCGAATCCTCTAAAGGAGCAACCATTTCTTCATTAACTTCAGCCCTTGTTTCCGTCAATCGCAACAATTCACCCTGTTCAGCGTCTGCGCGGCTTTCAGGCCCAGCGGTACCCGAGCAGTGATGAGGCAATTCCCATGCCCATTGTTCTATTGTCTGCGATTGATTGCAGGGAACCCGAACTAGTTTAGACGCGTTCCAGCAACGACCGTCGCTCATCAAAAAGCTATTTTTGCCTTTTCTGCCGACAATCTTGAAAGGTCCCGTGTAGTTTACCTACGCTTTCCCACCGTCTGCTGTCTTGCGTACACGAACGAAGTCTCCTACTCTAAAAGCTGGTCTTTTCGCACCTCGCCTCCTGTCGGTATACTGTTTTGCATACATCTGCTTCGTCCTAACCCTAGCAGGAACATTTTTATTCGAACCGGCATGGCCACCCTCTCTTGTCGGCAAACCCACTGTATTGAGTCTTGTCCTTGGCTGGCGCCCGTGGAGCAACTTAGCTGGTGACACACCCGCTGTCGCATGCGGCGTCGACCTATATATGCAGAGACAGTCAACCACAGCAGCCTGGAGGGGCCGTTGCTCCAATCGGGCAACCTGCATGAAATCTTTCAGCACGTGATTAAAACGTTCAATCGCGCCGTTTCCCTGTGGATAGTACAGAGAAGAACAACGATGCGCAATACCCCTCTCTCTCAAGAATGTTTCAAACATTTGCGAACTAAACTGAGGCCTATATTATCTGCGACAATTTCTTCCGATAGCCTTCTCGGCTGAACACAGTCTGCAAAAAATCGACCACACTCTGTGACGTCACTGTAGATGAAAAGGCAACCTCAGGCCGCTTGGAATGATAATAGATCAGCGATATCATGTACCTACAGTTTGAAGGGGCCCAGCCAATCGGTCCCACTATATTCATTGCTAACTTCTGCCATGGTAGCGCTGTAAACGTCACCGGCTGCAGCGGTGCAAACGACGGTTTAGCGGACTTGCCCGCGGCCTGGCAGATATGGCAAAAATGGATTGCTTCTTCTACCTGTTTATTCAAACGCGGCCACCAGTAAAGATCACAATGTCTCTGCTTCGTCCTCACAATTCCTAGGTGACCTTCGTGCGCAAAGTCAACAAGGAGCGAGGTTAATTCACTCGGAACAACTACCTGCTCGCCGCGCATCAAAAGGCCATCGACGACAGAAAGCTCTTCCCGCACGTTAAAGTACAGCATTACTTCTGCTGGCAAAGCTTTTCTAGGCTCCCAACCATGTACCACGTGCACAACAACCTGTTGCAGTGTGCCGTCTGCAGCAGTGGCCACCTGCAGCCGTTCCTTTGTTAGGCACTCTGATACAACGGCCACAATTTTTTCCTGCATCGTCTGCTGCGAATCACAGTCAAGAGGTAGGCGTGAAAGCGCGTCGGCCACGACATTTTGCGATCCCTTTTGGTTCTCTATGTCGAAGTTATAATACAAAAGTCGAGCTGACCATGTGGATATAAGCAAAGGTCGGCGTCCTGTACTGGCAGCTGAAAGTAACGTCACCAGTGCCTGGTGGTCCGTACGTAACAAAAGGTTCTACCCCACAAGTAGACGTGCCAGCGCTCGCACGCGAAGAGACAAACAAGGATCTCACGTTCCCCAGCGGAGTACTTCCGCTCAGCAGGAGTCAGGGCACATGATGCGAAGGCCACCGTGCGTACGCTGTCACCATCGCGTTGCTGAAGAACGGCTCCCAGACCCTTATCAGAAGCATCTGTCGTAACAATTACATCAAGGTCTGGGTTAAACATTTGTATGACTGGGCTTGAAGACAAAGCTGTCTTAACAAGCTGGAAGCTACGCTCAGCCTCATCATCCCACGTGAACTGTTGACCAGACCGCAGGAGCCTTCTAAGCGGCTCGACGAGATCAGCTAATCGCGGCACAAACCGAGCATAGTAACCAGCGAGACCCAAAAATGACCTCAAAGTGGCAACATCGTGAGGAGCAGGCACTGTGACAATATCGTCAACCTTAGACTGCAATGGTGTGAGTCCTTTTGAGCTCACCGTATGCCCTAAAAAGGATAGTTCTGAAACAGCAAATGTGCATTTCTGGTTGAGCTTCAAACCTGAATCACCAATGCGTTTTAGCACCTGGTGTAGATTCTTGTGGTGCTCCTCATGCACGTGTCTTGCCCCACACAATCACATCATCAATGTAACAAAGTACGCCTTTACAATCTTTCAAAATATGCTGCATCATTCTCTGAAGGGCTGAAGGGGCAGATGCAAGGCCAAATCACACCCTTAAAACGAAACAATCCTTCGTGTGTGATAAAGGTGGTTAGTTCCCGACTTTCCGGAGCCAGTTCTAGCTGGTGGTATGCCGACGTTAAGTCAAGCTTTGAGAAGCACATTCCGCCAGCTAGTTCATGAAGTAATTACTCTGTATGCGGAATAGGAAAAGCATTGGGAATTACTGCCTTGTTCACTTCACGTAGGTCCACACACAACCTAATTGAACCGTCCTTCTTCCTCACGACGACGATCGGTGAAATCCACTCCGATGCGTCGACAGGTTCAATTATATCTTCGGCCAGCAGGCGTTGTATCTCTACCGATACCTGTTGCCGTAGCGTGAGCGGCAGGCGTCTGAGTTTCGCAACGACTGGTTTCACAGATGAACGGCATTTAACATGGTGAACAAAGCCTTTCACATGCCCTAACTGTTCCGTGAACAAGTGCGCAAACTGGTGCGTAAATTCTGAAGGCAGTGAATCAGGGCATGTCACCTGGCAGCAATTCAAGGCTGAGCCGTTGATAGCGATTCCTAGGCTCCGAACGGCATCAAGCCCCAGCAGCGAAGTGCCCTTGGTTGTGACATGAAAAAGCACACTGGCTCTGTTTCCCTTGTAAGATAAGTCAGCAAGAAAGAAGCCGCTTAACTTGATTTGTTCTCCGGAATAGTTACACAAATTGGCAGTCGGCGGTCGTAATGAGTGCGGGTCGGCTAGATATTTGTGGTAGTGCTCTCAACTGAGCAAAGAAACCGTAGCGCCTGTGTCGACAATCTTATCTTCCCGATGGAAATGTTGGCTCGAATATCTTTCGCCGACGCATTACGGTCACCGATTTGAAGTACCGTGACGGCGTTGGCCTTCTCGGGCTTTCGAAAGGCATATTTCATTTTCTTCGATGTGCACATGCTTGAAAAGTGACCAATTTTTCCACATGAGTGGCAACGCTTGTTCCTCGCCAAACATGCAGTCGAGTTAGCCATATGCGATGACGAGCCGCACCTGTAGTAACTTCCTTGCTCAGAGTCTGACCTTTTTCGCACATCTTGAATCTTGTTCACAGTGCTATGCGCGAATTCCACCAGCTCTTGTTGTGTTTGCTCAATTTGCTTCCCGATGTCAACAGCACGCTGCAATGTAAGCGAAGATCTTTCATAAAGCATGCGTTCACGGGTTGTTCATGACGAAGTGGCTTCCAGTAATTGGTCTCGAATCATGCTATCGGTAGCACTGCCAAAATTGCAAGTAGACGCAAGGTCCCGAAGACTGTTTATAAATGCTTGAAATGTCTCACCAGGCAGTTGTCTTTGGCGAAACCGGCGCCGCTCCACCAAATCATTCGTAGCGCTCGCGAAATGCGTATCCAGAGCAGCAAGCGCGACCTTGAACTGATCCACCTTTTCCTCGGCCTTGGCGTCCGCAGCCACCTTGTCCTCGGCCTTGGCGTCCGCAGTCGCGTCTGCTCCTTGTGCAAGGATGCTGTAGAATATTCGCTGGCCTTCAACCCCGAGCGAGTTTAGCAGAATTGCCTTGCAACGCTTCAGCTTCAGTTCATCGCCGCCAATGGCCTCCAGGAAATTCAGGAATACGCGTTTCCACTGCTGCCAAGGCACAGCCGGGTCACCGGGCGCAGGCAAGAAAGGGGGCGGTGCTGGGAAACACACGAGTGACATGGCTCCGATACTGATCCTCGTCGCCAATATGTGGTGTCTGATTCAGACCAGACGCATGACACGGAACCGCGCAAGCGCAGTATACAAAACCCTCCTCTATTCGTTACAGTGAAGCCACTTATATAGGGAATCATATTGAATGACGATGACGATATGTACACTGAAAGAAACGAAACTGAAACAAGAAATAAGGATACAACATTTCCCTCAAAACAAACGTTTACGTCTCTCTTTCAACGCGATCCTTCTTAACACGTCTTTACGATGCTTGCGGCTTTTATTCTTCAGGCATTTTACTGCGGTGCTTCTACTAGCTACACGCTATGCTTTTAAAACGGAGCCCTGGTAGATAATGTACTCATTGACACTGTCGCATTTAAAGTGGAGGTTATTCTTGACTTGGACTGCTGGCTCTATATTAACGTGTGAAGGCCGTTAAGAAAGCAAATAAATTGAAAGTTAAGACGACAAAAAATCAAAGTAATTTGCTCATAGAAATGTCTTCATTTCGGCAGTTGAAGTCTTATTTCCGTCTCTTCTTTCTTTTTAAAGCGAGCCATCTGAAACTGTCGTTATGGTGCCTCCGCCTTTGTTCCTGCGTCCTTTTAAATTAGGGCTTCAACTGACTACATTTTGGCTAGAACGCTGTTGCAGAAGTAACTTCTATAAATTTAAGCCGAAAGTTACGCTTGACTGGTTGTTTCGATCCCCATAGCAAGTTCCACGCGTACCCTGCTTCCCCTGTCTGCACTCCAGCTCGTTCTGCTAAGACATTGCTACATGTGGCAGAAAAACAACGAGTTACATATATAGCCCTGAGCGTTCAGGATGCTTCGCATGAGCAAACAACATAATGTGAGTGATGTTCTTCCCAGATTTAATCGCCATTGAACTCTGACTCGATTGCGTTGCCAAATGAGACTCATTAAATCTAAATCCAGCAGAAATGCTTGTCCTTAACGGAGAAAGTCTTGATTTGGAGTTCATAAAAAGTCAGGGCAGTTGGCAATAGCCTGAGCACGAACCTTCTTAAATCCCTAAATGAAGCATGGCGCCTGTTCACGAGCGTTGCATACTTCATTCGGCGCAGCTGCACAGATAGTGTAGACAGGGTTTGATCAAAGGGCTAATTAGGGAAGAATAGCACGTTAACGCAGCACAGACACCACTCTCGAAAAAATTTGGCATTGGCATAGGCGTTGTGGCGACGGTGTTGGCGTTGTGAGCAAAAGAAAAGAAACAAAACTAAATTGGCAATGTCTTAACTGAGCTAAGCCAGGATGTACAAAGCGAAAATAGCTCGTAGTCGTGGATGAAAAAGAATCGTCTCTCTGTTGTTGTTCTTGTCGCACCTTCTCCGCCGCCGCCTTGTGTTTTCGCTTTTCAAGTCTCTCTTCTAGCTATTCGAGAGTTTCCATAATTTCTTTAGCTTTCTCAGTTTCAGTAATTCCTACGTACCACTTCTTGACGGCGAACGATGTTGGCAGGATGAGTAGATTCGACTTGTAGGCTAGCGTAGCGAGCGCTTCCACTAATCGTTTTTGCCTCATTCATAGCATAGCACTACAGGCTCCCCGCAATTTTCAGCGTATATATTGC